>NC_056726.1:1335523286-1335787134 GCF_019279795.1 Protopterus annectens
GGGGATGTGGGGGTTGTGTTCTTGTACTGTACTTTATGGAGCATGTACTTGCATGGAACATAGTTGGAGGCAAGCTTGTTGAAAGTGAACACATAAACCATGTCAAGATAACAACATGAGAAATATTTGAAGTTATTCTCCCATCTGCATCTGTTTACTCTTTTTTACCTTGAAAGTGTGTATGGTTTTAGTACAGTTATGAAAGCTTTGACACTTGTATGTTTTTTCTGTTTTAGAAAATATAAAAGGGCTTGTATCTGTGCATATGGTTGAATCTCTCTCTACTCTGAGACATTCTGTAACAAGATATTTTTCTAATAAATAATGCGTTTGCATCCAAATTCTTTGTCAGTCTGGGTATTGAACTTGATATTGGGTGTTAACAAATCTTTGATTTCAGAACTAAGCATTTGTCTGTGTAGACCTTCCTGATGGGTGTTCTCATCTTGGGGAGAATTAGTGACTGTTCCCATTTTGCAGTCATCTGTGAACTTGGTCAGCTAGAGGCCTTTAACATTGGCTTTGACCTCTGAGAAGTAGATTCCAAAGAGTAGTGGGCTCAGCACAGAGCCCTGATTGACTCCACTGGTAACCAGCCACTTTGTCCAATTGGCCTCACCTATCCTAACCTCTCGAGTCCTATCCATGAGCCACCTAGCTATCCACCATGTAATAAAGGCATTTATGTCTAGTCTTGTAAGTTTGTTGACAATGCCCAAGTGGAGTATTACATCAAATGTTTAAGCCAGATTTAGGTGAGCAGTGTCCACCACTGCTTTTCCCAGATCTAGGTAAGCAGTGTGTCTACTGTTTTTCCCTAATCCACTGCCTTAGTGACTTTTTCAAAGAAACCCACCTGGTTCAGTAAGCATGACCTTCCTTTGACAAAGCCAAACTAGGATGCATCCATTGTCTGAAGGTCTCCTATATCCTTGTTGATAATTTCCATGATAATTCTTTCCAAGGCTTTGAAAATAAGATTAGTCAGACTAATGGGCCTGTAGCTTCCAAGATCTGTTGAACATCTGCGCTTATGATGTGGGGACAACTGTCTCATGGCCCAAAGCCTGTTTTAAGACTATAGTTAAACAGTGACTTCAGGGGTTCTGATAAGTCATATTTTCAACAGTTCAGGAAGCATCTTGAGATGTTATTGGGGCCCACAGAAGCTGTTTTCCTGGCTTTAGTGAGCACAGGCAGTACATGCTTCCTAGTTAAAGTTGGAGGGGTTATATTTGGGGGTGAGAATGAAGGGAGTTAGAAATGAATTTGTCTGCTAACAGATTTACTACATTGCCAGGCTCGGTGAATGTGGCACCATTAACAACCAGTTCAGCGCATTGCTGTGTGCTGTCTTTGAGGTTTCTGACATAGCTGAAGAAGTCCCTAATGGTTATCTTTCACTTGGGAGGATATCTTAACATCAAAGTTGGCTTTGTTCGACCTAACTAGTCCTCTTAATTGCCTATTTAGTTTGATGAGAGTTTTTATTTCCATAGGAATTACCTTTCTTGATTTTTGCCATATTTTTCCCTTTTGTTCTATGTCCTGTTTAATTTGGGGTGTCACCAAGGTGGTTTGTTTCTGGGGCTACTTCTGGGCTTACTTCTGGAAGGTACAACAGCCACTATACAGCCACTGATATGGTAATACATAGTTTTTGAGAGCACTTCAGCATAGGCTGCTGTGTTCTCGAGGTTTGGAGGGGCACTGGATTTTGACACAGCATCACTTAATAAAAGCAAGTTTGCCTTGGAATAGTTCCTAACTGTTGCTGTGTTTCCTGGGGTTACAGCTTTCATTTTGATTTTGAAGGGGACAGCTTTCTGGTCAGATCTTACCAGGGAGAATGAGATATGGAGGGGCTGCAACATTCACACATATTTGTGAATGTGAGGTCCAGTATGTTGGAGCATCTAGTGGACATATTCACTCTTTGGTTAAGGTTGCCTGTATTTATAAACTCCAAGAGTCTCTCTGCCTATAGATTTGAGGCCATGTAGGATTCCCAGTCAATACCGGGATAATTAAAGTTTCCCATGAGTAGGGTGTTATGGTGGATGGCATGTGTCTCCAGTAGGTCCAAGTGTGCATTGTGAGCTTCTTGGGATCTACAGAGAGATCTATGATATGGTACAGGATTTTGTCTATGGTGATTTGCACATGGAAGAACTCCAGCACATCATCAGTTTAGCTAACCTAAAGGTATGCTTGTTATTGATGTATATTGAGACATACCCACCTTTGGTCCTTGTCTGTGCAACTACTCATCTAAAAGTGTGGGAGGCACTGAAACCTTGCACTCCAGTGGTACTCTCTGCTCTTTTAAACCATGTCTCAGTAACTGCACAGATGTCTGTATTCTCAAGTGTGAGAAGGGCTTGCCAGGTGTGAATTTTTTTGTAATATGGGCTCCTGGAATTGAGCAGTAGGACCTTGAGGTTCAATTGTGCTGATTTTGCTATGTTGGTAGGCACTACAGGGGTGTGTTATGGGACAAGACCAGCTTATTAAAATGTATATTCATTTCAGTTTATTAATGATGCTATAATATGATTGTTAAAAAGCAAATATAATTTCTATGCAGGGCTGGGAAAAATACAGCTTCATAAGCCACAGTGTTGCTGTCTTTTAAACTGCATTCTTTTAGTATGTAATGAGAGAATAGTACATGTTGCATGAAGTGAGGCATGTAGTTATTACAAAAAAAAGGAATTTGTTAGCCTGACTCCTCCAGGCTAGGAGTGTGTTGTTGCTAGGGTAGGTCTGAAACATCCACGGTCAGAAACAAGACCCCTTGGAAACAGGTGAACCATGTATAGGAAGGTGTTCACGTGAAGTCTGAGGCAAAAATCATGAGGGATGAGGACATTTGCAAAGTTTTCTATAGGACACAGTCATTGTAATGTAATGAAAGTGCATGACTAGGTTTGACAAGAAAAATGTATAAAAAATGTGGTTTGTCTCTGTTCAGAGAGACTCTTTTGACATCTGCTATGAAGACCATCTCCCAGTGCTGTAAGAATAAAATTTCTGTTTGCACATCCTGAAGTGTTGTTCCTGACTAAAGGCATATAAGGTAAATTCTTAATGTTATTTATTTAAGACTATAATAATTTGGTGCCGTTCTCTGGATCTGAACTTTGGTATTGCTGCAGGGCAGTTCTAGAATAGGGCCCATCACATATTTTTTGTGAATTCCACACTGCTTTGTATGGAATAGTCAGAGACTCAGGTGTGCAGCTATTCAGGATGTGCAAACATACTAGCCTTGGCAGGGTTTTGTAAGGGGAAAAGGGTTGGCTTGTGTTTTCTTTCTTCTTCTTTTTTTTTAGACGATTTTAGCAAATGTAAGTGCATGACTATGTTTGTAGTATAAGTGCATGACTGTGTTTTTGTTTAACTGAGTGGTTGTAAGAAATACAAGTAATAGTGGGAGGACCCCACACTAAATGAGTATAGTAAATGTATTTGCACATACAGCAAAAGACAAATTAACATAAGGAGGCACCTTGTGTCGTGGGCGGTACCCTCAGGATTGAACAGTAAGAAGTATGAGAGATGTTTTTATTCTGTCAATGCATGAATTTATGAGAGAAAGAAAAGAAAAAGTTAAAAGCTAAAAGAAAAGTTAAAGCAAGTTCATAAGCCCACCACATGATTGGGACGTAGACTGTAAAGTTAAAATAAGTTCATGAGCCCACTGCATGATCGGGATGTAGACTATATACTGTTAAAACAAATTCATGAGCCTACCGCATGATAGGACGTAGCGGTATGCTTTGTTAAAATAAATTCATGAGCCCAAAAGCATGCTGGGATTTAAAGGAGTACAACAGGTTTCTCTAATGTATTCCTCAACTTCACGGCCCTTTTCCTCCCTATTTACATTGTAATCTGTAAAGCAACAACAATAAAACATTTACAATTTTTATAATTCCCCTTACTTCTGTAACAGAAGCCTACCTTCTCATACTGTGATGGTTTCACTTACAAAATGATTCTCTCACGTTTGAATAAAGCTTGCTGGAGTCACCCAATTACTGACATCATCGAGGCCAGGCAGTGCAGGTACTTTTTTTTTTTTTTTTTAATCAGTTCCCTCCCCCAAAGTGACATCACCACAGCCGTCATCTGATTCTAACTAAAATAATAAGACCCACCCATTCTGTGATGTCATGGCTCCCTTGTCCTTCCCCCAGCCTGAGTGCTGTTCATTTTATTCAGTAGTAGTGTAGTAACACCAATGTTTGGAAACACAGAAATTTGGTATGCATACTTGTACATTCTGCACAGCAAATGATGCTTAGGTGGTGTATAGCTTGCATACTTCTCTGTTGTATTTGCACCAGATACTGCTAGTATGCAGTGCGGGAACAGAAAGATTAAAACATTACCCTGGTATTAGAGGTGGCAGTGCAACATATTCATAGTGGCTTAACATGAGAATAGCTCTAAACAAGTACCATGTGAAACCTGAACAAGCACCTAGAATTATTCAATGCAGCTTCCACACCTTAAGTCTGAAAATGAATTCACATACTCACATGAACAGGAGTAGCTGCATATTGATGGCTAAAAGTGTATGGGCATATCGGGTGGTTACTACACTGCAAAACTGGTATGTAATGGTGGAGATATTTGGAAGGCATGAGCAAACACACCAGTATATTAAAGCCATAGCACCAATTGAACTGGAGGCTGGCAAATAGATTTAGTAAGGGATTTTGTCCATGCACAAATATTTCAACAGTGATTCTTCGTAGTGGCATCCATTATCTGATTCAAGGTAAATTAACCTTGATGTCCTTTATTTAAAAAAAAAAAATCAATAAAAAATTTACTTTGTTATAAGTGACTTCTGGACACAAGAAAAAGGAAGGGAAAATATAGCAATGTGGTTTGTATGTACAAAGACAAATCCAGGGACACTGCAAAAGTTTTTTTTTTTTTGCAAACCAACCAGTGGAGTAAAAACATATGAAGGCAAACACTGCATACCAACACACTTTGCACATGTAAATCTCAATTTTTAACAAGGTGGAAGCATGAAGTGATACCTTAACACTTAAATTAATAAAGATCTAAACTGGTTAATAGTATAAATGTTTTATTCTTTAGCTCCTTGGTGCAACACCTTACTGGATGTGATTGCAGTCAAGTAAGGTCATGGCTATAGTGCAGCAAAAAAATGTCCCCTCTAACAAAGGAAATGCTAGAGCAAAGATTAAATTACACGACTCAAGCACCCTGCTGAGATCTGCCAATCAATGGAATTACCAGGTCAAATTACCCTCAGGACTTTGACAGCTAGGGAAGCTAAGTGTTATGGGGGAGGGGAGAAGTAAATGGACTGGAATTAATTGTCTCACAAATTAGTGCCATTTAAACTAAATTAGAAAAAAGGCAGCAGTAAACAGCACTTTGAGTGTGTTCTGTGGCATTTGCAATGTTTCTGTTTTAAGTAGTCATCCAGCAGCAGGGAATGTTACTTACACTGTTCTATTTTACTCAGTACTTTGTACGCATGCAACATCTATGAAATGACAGGAACTTTAGGCAAATGGAGGCCTGCATGATGTAACATTTTGAGCCAAACAATGATTTCTGGGATACTGGATGGCAACCTGAATTATCCAAACCACGTCAATTTGCCAGCCTCCAGGTGGTCAGAGTCTGGAATTACTTATAAAAACATTTAAAATCCTGTAAATAATCCCAGAGTGCTGTTAAAGTGTAGGAAACATCATGCCATGATGTTTTAAACATGTTTTTTGAGTCTGTGGGTGCGGTACTCCTTTAACAGTGTGATTGTGTGAAAGTACCCTCAGAGGGTCCAAAAGAGTGGTCAGTTCTGGACACAGTACCTATCCGCCTTGTTATCCCGACCGCAATGCTGGAGCTGTAACCTTTGAGCTCGTGCAGGGACAAAAGCAAGGGGTGCTATGGGAAAAGGCTGATCGAAACCTTACTACAGTTATTTTCTATCTTCGGAATTGCCAGAATCCAGGAGTTGTAAGGTAAGCCTAACATTTTTATTATTACTGATTTATAAAATAAGAAAAATGGGAGCAAAGATAAGCAAGCAAGATCAAATCCCTGAAAACGGAACACCTGCATATTTTATGTATTTTAATTATGGGAAGGAAAGTTGTAAATATCTGTATGACTGGTTTCCACTTACTAAGAATTGTGCTGGTGTGGTATTCACATTAAATGGAACTTATGATAAGACTAAATTGCTGACATTGAAAAGCATTTTAGAAGAAAAAATATAGCAAAGTAAGTGAGTAACAAATGTCAGTACTTTATTCTTGGTATACCGAAGCTCTTGAAAGGGAAAAAAAGTCAGCATTAAGGGGGTTACAGAATGCTAATAAACAGCTGTTGAAGCAAGTAAAAGATATTAAGAAAGCAGTACAGTGTTTGACAGTCCTGTGGCTCATCACAAGCGCTCACATGATAGGGTAGGTCAAGAGGCTATTGCCTCTTCAGAAGATTTATTTGGCACCTTCAAAAAAATGGGGGGGGGGCTAATGCTGATTTGCATACTATGTCTAAATGTTTTCTAACTGAAAGAAGAAAAAAAAACATCCATAAAGGTTTAAGAAGGAATAAAAAAAAAACTATTACAACCGTACTTTGACAGATTTAAACCAGATGCTTCAAAAAGTTACTCCAATGAAATAAAAACACAATTACTTAAAAAGGCTAAAATAAATGTTATTCCTACAGGAAATGCACTAATAAATAAAAGGATAGCACTTGTAAATTATACAAGTGTGTCAGGCATGTAGGCAAAATAAAGAGAAAGCCCCTGCTGATTATTTGAGCCATCTTAAAGCAGTGTTTGCAAAACATTTAGAAATGCCAGATCCAAATGAACAAGTTAAACCAGCTATTGCAGCTGCCTTCATGCAGGGTTTACAAACAGTGTACAAAAATCAAATGAAACAAGTGCTTATAGACTGGCAGGAAAAAGACTTAAAATCCATACTAAGTGCTGCAAATCACCGTACTGACTATGGCAGGGTAATAAAGCAAAAATAAATCTTTAATCCCTTTACTGCCACTAAAAAACCTGGGTTGCCACCTTTTAACAAGGGCAAAGTGGGGCATGGGGGTGTGGTCAACCGGATAGAGGTGTGGCCAGCATGACACTGGCCACACCCCCACCACGACATCACCAGAGTTGTTAAAGGAGATGCAGTATTAGTTATGGATGCAACATTGTGACATTACAGCATACTGAAAACTCAAACCATTTAAATGAAGTGAACTAGTACTGCAAACACACACTAATCAGTTGTAACAATAAATAAACTTTAAAGGAATAAAAAACACTACTCATTAAACAGACACTTTTTTATTTAAAAAGTAAAATTCATAAACCAACCATTGCTATTCAGAAAAATCTACATACCACATGCAAGCCAAATATAAAATTAAGACTTTTTATTGTCAATTAAAGCTAAAGCAAAGAACAAACACAAAATTATGAACTGCACCCTAGTACTTTATACTGCACACTAGTACAATAAATCACTTTTTTTTAAAAGTGTATTTTGAATTTAATTTTATGGCTTGAAGAAGGGCCCGATTTGAAACAATATTTGAGTAAAAGTCAGAACATTTCATCCGGTAATTTACACTCATCATTAGTTCAGCTTTTAACAAGTCCACACTACATCGGTTTCGCACATCTGTCCATTTACCTTTCACCAATGAAAAAACTCTTTCTGCAAATGCGTTTGAGGGCGGTATAGATAAAACCCTAGCAATTACCGGATAGAGTGTAGTCAGTTCAGGCCCTTCTTTGAAAAGCTTCAGCCACTTCTTTCCTGGGGTCAAGCTTGTGTTACATAACTGTTCGAGAGAGGGCCTAATTGCCAAGTAGTCCCTAAAAAGATAATCTTCATCTACATCCTGCAGACTCAGGGCAGTGGTCACATTAAGCAAGTCACTGAAGGCAAAGGGCTCATTTAGAGATAATTTAGATAGTGTAAACAAGTACTGAAGGCAAAGGGCTCATTTAGAGATAATTTAGATAGTGTAAACAAGTACTGAAGGCAAAGGGCTCATTTAGAGATAATTTAGATAGTGTAAACAAGTAGTTGCTTTCAGTATAATCAAACCACTGCTCCAGGTATTTCACTGCTGTCTCCAAGAACACAATGAAGTCTCTTTTCAGTTTGTTAGCAGAAGTGCTGTCTAATGTGCTCATAAGTGCCCTAAGTTTCCCTCCAAAGAAAGCACCTTCAGCTCTTGCCTGCAGTTTTTGCTTCAGAGAGACCATTACACAAAAAGTTTCCATGGCAGTAAGTGCTGATTTATCTAATGTACTTATATGTTCATTAAAATCAACAAGAACAGCACAGAGAAAGTGTAAATAGTACTGGTGCAGCGTAGGCAATTCATTCTCACCATGTTCATTAGCTGAAAAGTACTGCCATATCTGCCGGGGGGTCTCCTCTTCTCCCTGAGAGAGGAAATAGGACTGGAGCACTGGGAGATTTTTCACTACTCTTTCAATGGCTGGCAGTAGTGACAGCCACCTTGTTGGCACATGTCTTAACAGACTCTCAAATTCCATGCCACAAAACTCAAAGAAGTCTTTCAAGTCTCTGGTCCTTGTGACAGAACCGGAAAAGTGGCTGAAAAGTCTCATTACAAATGCTTCCACATCGTATGGTGGTTGTGCTGCAGCTTTTTTGGCTGCATTGTGAATGATATGGGCAACACAGTTAGCCTTCTGGAGTGATGGGCACTTTTGTTTTAATCTGGTATACACACCAGATTTCTTCCCATAGTTCACACTGGCATTATCAGCCCCATAAGCTGAAATATGGTTCCAGGGCAAGGAGTGCCTTTCCATAATGTTGGAAATTTGCTGTGAAATAGCCTGTGCCGATTCATCAGGGTCTTCATAGAAGTCCAAAAGGCCATTCACCACCCCTTCTTCTTTAGAAAAATACCTCAGAACAAGGGGAAATAATTTTATGTTCCCCTTGTTGGAAGCATCTGATGAAATTGCAAATGAAGTACCTGGTTTTTGAAGGTCATGCAGGAGGCATTCCAATGAGTGTGGTCCCAAAACATTTTCGACTATGGCTTCAGCCTTGGTTCTGCCACAAGATAGTTTATTTGCAGTATCTGAGTCACTGTACAACTGGCTGGCCAACTTTACTGCACAGTCCAAGCTGTTATATGAAATATTGTGCTTAACAGCATGGAAAACCTCAGAGGCTTCTGCTGCAATGATCCTAAGTTCTGGTCCCTCAAGGTTTGCGTTCCTTGCCCACTTTGTCATCAGGTGAGTGGATTTAGCTTGAAGAATGGCAGTCTTATGTTGTTCAGTTACCTCATGTCGTGCGACATCATTTCTTCCACCATGGGTCACTAGAAATTCTCTCTTGCAGTACCTGCAGAATGCTTTGACATCAGTGCATCTCTCGATCCAGTCAAATTCTGTTTTCCAAACATCCTGCCACTTGCACATTCTCTTGCTGCTGGTTGACTGTGATGAAACTGCTGCTCACTTTATGCTTGAATCTGTACTTACCTGATATGCAACATATTTACCAACACTGTGTTAGTAAGGTTCAGTAACATACTGCTGCACAGCACAAATGAACTGGCACACAAAAAAATGGCTCGAAAAACATTGGCACATGAAAAAACTGGCTCGAAAAACATTGGCATGTGAAAGAACTGGCTTGAAAAACATTGGCACATGAAAGAGCTGGCTCGAAAAATGGCTTGAAAAACATTGGCATGTGAAAGAACTGTCTTGAAAAACATTGGCATGCAAAAGAACTGGCTCGAAAAAAACATTGGCATGTGAAAGAACTGGCTTGAAAAAACATCGGCACACAAAAGTACTGGCTCGAAAAACATTGGCATGTGAAAGAACTGGCTTGAAAAAACATTGGCACACAAAAGAACTGGCTCGAAAAACATTGGCATGCAAAAGAACTGGCTCAAAAAACATTGGCATGCTAAAGAACTGGCTCGAAAAACATTGGCATGTGAAAGAACTGGCTCGAAAAACATTGGCATGCGAAAGAACTGGCTTGAAAAGCATTGGCATGTGAAAGAACTGGCTTGAAAAAACATTGGCACACAAAAGAACTGGCTTGAAAAACATTGGCATGTGAAAGAACTGGCTTGAAAAAACATTGGCACACAAAAGAAATGGCTCGAAAAACATTGGCATGTGAAAGAACTGGCTTGAAAAAAATTGGCACACAAAAGAACTGACTTGAAAAACATTGGCATACGAAATAACCGAGGAATGGAGCAAAAAAGAGTTTACAAACAGTTTGAAAAAGGTCAAATATTAAATGAGGTAATGTAGGGGGCATTTTGGCCATTGAAAACTAAAATTAATACAGCTTGTAGAAAATGAAATGCATTATTTTTACCACTGAACATGCCCACCTCACCCCACCCCTCAAGACAAAAAAAGTTAATCACATTCACTGAACCAAAAAAACAGTAAAATGAATGAGAATGCACAGTGGATACCATATACCTAATTTAGCTTTTGACCACAGCAGTTAAGAAATCTATGGCACTAATTTACACAGCGCAATGATCTATTAATGAACATGCCCAACAGCAGCACTGGTCGTAATCGGATTATAATGAAAACAGTAAATAAGAATGTTGAAGACATCACTAAAACACAAAATACAAACTTTGCTACTTATAGACGCAAACTACCCTGTAACAACGACATGGTTTAGCACAATCTCAAATACATTGCATTAACTTCTGAGCATCCATCCACAAAAAAAAATAAACGGGAAAAAAGTCCATAAACATTTTAACTTTTAAAAATACTTCTTGCAAGAGAAGTAACATAAGCTACAATGTACAGCAGACTCCATGGGCTCCTTTTACCTCAAAACATAGCAATTAATCCAGCACAGCAATGCAATAAACAGGCCCAAGTAAAAGCAACACACCCATATTCACATTACAAGCAAAGCAGTACATTTTAACCTTATTAAAATGCATAATAAATTAAATGCACACATTTACAAGTATAAATGAAAACAATCTTGAAGCAGCTTCGACAAATTGGCAACATGTACCTACTAGAATAATAAATGAATTACATTAACTGTTAACATTCCCCCTCAAAAGGTAGACTTGTACCACATAGACATGGACTTGCAGGAACAGGAAAAATTACCTAAACAGTATATCGTAACTTCCTGAAAACAGCATTAAAGTGCACACATTTCCATACAAAAAAGTGCAAACTATGCTCGAACATTTCCTATTTGCAAACAGACAATACCCAGAAAAAGCTACGACAATAGAAATGCGTCACACTAAATTTATATTTCACTGCCCCCCAACAGAAACAAACAACTTCTACACACAGTTCAGCCTTTCAAAAGTAATGCTTCCAAATCATACCCCCAAGAATAATAACAATTACATATACATTCAGGTTTTATATCTTTAAAAACTACAACTCAAAAATATCAAAATAACCACTGCACAGATTTAAATACTGCATACTGCACCCACCATCTACCTCTAAACATTAAAAAAATTAAACCACAATATATTCCCATTTTAAACTAGTACTCAAAAGTCTCAAAATAACCACTGCACAGATTTAAATACTGCATACTACATCCCCATCTACCTCTAAACATTAAAAACTTAAATAAAGCACACTATTCCCATTTTAAATAACTAAAGCCACAAAATGCAATTATCTACTTACCACTATCACAGTTATTGCTGGGCTAGCTTGCTTCCTTCCTGCTGGAATGGCTAGTTGGTTGTTCAAGCAGTGGCTGGGCTGGCTGGCTCCCTTGCTGGCTTCTTTCCTGGCTGGCTGGGCTGGCTGGCAGGCAGGCTCCCTTGCTGGCTTCTTTCCTGGCTGGCTGGGCTGGTAGGCAGGCTCCCTTGCTGGCTTCTTTCTTTCTTTCTTTCTTTCTTTCTTTCTTTCTTTCTTTCTTTCTTTCTTTCCTTCCTGGCTGGCTGGCTGGCTGGGCTGGCTGGAGATAGAAATTAAATCAGATCTTTGTTCAATCGCAGCTGCTATAGAGCTTAGTGCTCTACAGCTGCGACCTTTATGGGGCTCTTCTGAACAAGTTCCCAGCCCCTCCAATCCCTGCAGCCAATCACTGTGCTGCATTACCACCCGGATCTAGCAGGGAATCCCTCTAACTGAAGGTCCGGGTGGTGACGTAGCCGCACTGCCGTGGAAAAACCGGAAGTATTTATTTTCGGCTTTTCCACGGCAATTGATTTGAATTATTCACGATTGCGAAGCAAAAATGGGACTTTTAAAGTCCCATGCTTGGTGACTGCGGGAAGTGGGATGAGAGGCCTCAACCCGTGAGTGTCCTGCTGACAACGGGATAGGTGGCAACCATATAAAAAACCCTATGTCCCTATGTTAAAGTAAAAATAAATACAAAGCCAATTCTATTCTTGGTAAAACTGGCAACACTAGCTCTGTATTAAAAGTTACTTCAGACAGTTAAATACCAGTATAAAAACAAAGTAAAGGAAGTTGGTGTAACAAATGCTACTGTTACGTATCCTGTTTCAGAACCCATCCCCATTTCTTTAGGTCCGAGTGAAGAAAAACATTCTTTTCTTCTGAGTACTACTGCACCAGTAAACCTACTAGGAAGAGATTTGTTATGTAAGCTGGGTTGTACTATTTACTCTACCCCAGAAGGGGTGTATCTAAATGTTCGAACAGAATCAGAGGGAGAAGTATTATAGCAATAACCCATGCCTGGGTGTGGATAATGCTGGATTTACCCACGGTTGGCGTGGTTTGGTCCCGAGGGCGAAGCTCGAGGGACCAAACAAAGACAACCGTGGGTAAATCCAGCATTACCCACACCCAGAAGTGGGTTATTGCTATTATACAATGACATTATTTAAGAAAAGAAATAATTACTTTTCTTAAATAATGGCATTGTATAATGCCTCTTTGCTGCCCTTCCGCAGCTGTCTGGTGTTCAGCAGTTCTGATGTACTGCGCATGCCTACGCAGTACATCAGAGCTGTGGGCAAAAGCAACGGAGAACGCAAGATCTCCATTGTTTTTTACTGTCTCGCTATGTTAAATGGGTTTAACATAGCGAGACAGGTTAAAAAAAAAAGCAACGGAGATCTGCGTTGCTTATTTTAAAGCTGTCTCGCTATGTTTAACTCATTTAACATATCGAGACAGTTAAAGCAACGGAGATCGCAAGATCTCCGTTGCTTTTTACACACTGTGTCACTATGTTAAAGGAGTTTAACATAGTGAGACAGCTTTAAAAAAAGCAACGGAGATCTGCGTTGCTTTTTTTAAACCTGTGTCGCTATGTTAAACTCTTTTAACATAGCGAGACAGTGTTTTATACTAACGGAAAAAGTCCGGGCGACCGGACCTTTTTCCGTTAGTATATTGAGGGATTTACAACGGGCACGCTGGTTGGGCTGGCCAATCAGCGTGCACGTTTTAGAGGAGGCATTATATAATGGCAGTTTCAGCATAAGCTGAAGGACAGCCTGCTGGAAGCATACAGGCAAATAAAGAGTTACTACAGCAGGTACCTGCCAACTTGTGGGCTAAGCTTGCAAATGAAGTAGGTATACTGAAATCAGCAAAACCAGTAAAAATAAAATTAAATCCATCAAAACCTCTCCCCAGAGTTCCACAATATCCACTAAAGCCAGAAGCAGAGCAGGGAATCAAACCTGTAATTCAGTCTCTAATACATCAAGGAATAAAAATACTAGCCAAAAGCCCTTGCAATACTATTTTTCCAGTGAAAAAGCCAAAAAAGGATACTTTGTAGAAGACTTAAGGGCTGTAAGTAATGCAGTACTACCTACTTTTCCTGTTGTTCCAAATCCAGCAACAATACTGAGTTCCATACCACCTACAACTAATTACTTTTCTGTGATAGATTCATGTTCAGCATTCTTTTCTATACCTATTCACCCTGACAGTCAGTGCTGTTTGCTTTACTTATCAGGGACAACAATATACCTGGACACTGTTGCCACAAGGATATACTGAATCTTCTTCATTATTTTCTCAAATTCTACAAAAGATTTGGAAAATGTGACATTTCCAGGTGGGTCTGTCTTAGTACAATATGTAAAAGATTTACTGATCGCACCAAATTCCTTTCAGCGATATTAACCGAATACCTTGCATCTTCTGACTATCTTTGCAGGAAATACCTTACATCTTCTGACTATCCTTGCAAAAAAAAGACGCAAAGTGTCAACAAAAAAATTACAGCTATGGTTACCTCAGCTACATTATCCTGGTCATTTAATATCTCAGAGTAGGATCTTACAGTAACTATCCGTCACTCTGAATCAACTTTATTACTTAAAATAAAACTCATTCCTTCTTGACTGCATGTCTAACTAGATATGAACTTACACGTCTTTCTGATCCATCTATTTCTATGATCTGCTGTCCTGTTCTAAATCCTGCATCTCTGTTGCCTACTGCTGAGGATGGTGAAGAGCATGATTTTGTGTGTGTAACTAACTATTTGCTTTCTCCTAGGGAGGACTTAAAGGACACTCCTATACCCAATGCTGACATGCATCTGTTTGTGACTGGTTCCTGTGAAAGAGATCAAACAGGAAAGTTGATCTCGGGAATAGCAGTCTGCACCAAGGAAACAATATTGTTGCAACAAAGATTAGAGGGTGTTCACTCTGCTCAAATAGCTTAACTAGTGGCTTTGCAAAAAGCCTGTGAGTTAGCCAAAGACAAGGTGGCCAATATTTTTACAGACAGCAGTTATGCTTTCGGGGTGGTACATGACTTTGGACAACTTTGGAGAGAGAGAGAGGATTTTTAACCTCTTCAGGAAATCAAATTAAAAATCCAGGGTACATAAAATCATTGTTAGATGCACTTTTGTTACTTAAAAAGCTGTCTGTAATCAAATATTATTCCCATCAAAAGGGAATAGATGCTGTAACAAAGGGCAATAATTTGGCAGACCAAGCTGCTAAACAAGCAGTAACATGGTTACAAAAGTTAACAATGTAGCAGACCAAGCTGCTAAACAAGTAGTAGAAGATTGTTGTAAAGATCTGTTCCTGTAACTATGACAAACTCCAACAGTAACGATGTGTTTGATTTTAAAAAGTTGTCAGCCTTTCAAGCTGAAGCATCACAGGGAGAAGTTCTGAGGTGGCTCAAGGATGGATGTAGAAAATCCTCTGATGGCATATGGCGACATCTGGATGGCTGACTGGTAGCACCTGCCTCTTTGCTACCTTACCTGGTAACGGCATATCATCTACCGGCCCATACAGGTAAGACACCTTTATTTAATCAAATTACCCGAAGTTGGTATGCCCCTCATGTCACCTCTTTGATACTTCAGTATGTATGAAATTGTAGTGTATGATTAAAATATAATGTAAGTAAACATGGCAGCAGTAAGGCTGCATGTTTACCTCCACCTTGGGGACCTTTTGTTAACATACACCTGGACTTCATCCGGATGCCTAAGACTAATCATTTTCAGTTTATCTTGGTTATGGTCTCTATGTTCTCTGCATGGGTGAAAGCTTACCCATGTCGCAAAGCAGATGCAGTCACAGTTGTCAAAAAGGTTTTGTATGACTATATACCGAGATTTGGTATACCATGTTCTATTAATAGTGACCAGAGAACACATTTTAATAATGCATTGCTTAAGGGACTATGTAAAGTTTTTAATACTAAGTTGAGTCTTCACTGCCCCAACCATCCACAGTCATCTGAATTAGTGGAAAGGGTGAACAGGAACCTTAAAAATAAAATTTAGAAGATTTGTGCTGAAACCCATTTAAAGTGGCCCAAAGCCCTTCCTTTAGCATTAATGAGTATGAGAGCCTCACTAAATGCCACCAGTAAGTTGAGTCCATATGAAATATTAATGGGGAGACCCATAGCCCTTCCAGCTACCTCTCCAGTGGGAAATGCCGATTTAACTTTGTCAGATGATGCTCTGATTTGATATTGTAGGAAACTCCTCAAACTTTTGCAGCAATATCATCAAATAGTAAAAGCAGTGTTACCAAAGCCTCCTAACCAACCCTGCCATCAACTACAACCAGCTAATTCGGTCTACATAAAAAAAATTCCTGAGGAAGAACAGTCTCAGCCCGAGTTGGAAGGGTACTTTCCAGGTCCTTCTGATGACCCTGACCATTGTTCACTGTGCAGGACTACCAACGTGAATCCATTCGTCTCATTGCAAGAAGACCTGTTGTGTGGGGACCCCAGATGAATCATCACAGAGGGAGATCAAGGTGTGACAGATAAATCATCTGCCCAGTGAGAAGCTCAACTTCAGTAGCAGTTCATGATGAATCCAGTGATGACAGGTACTTTTGCTTTGTTTTTGCTGCTGTTCCCTTCTGTAAACTGGTCGAGAGAAGTCTTTCGGCAATATGCCAAAAATCTAAACAAAACAAACTGCTGAATATGTTTGCATATACCTCATCATTCCAAGGCAGGGATTTCCATGATTCCCATCCCTGCATCACAGGTGTCATTTGAAAAGGGCCTTAACGACATCAGCTTAACCTGGCGTAATGTAACTGATTTTTCAAACGTTGTGTCTCTTCAACTTGCAACCACACAACATGGAGACACATGTTATGCCAAAAATGGGACTGTACCAGTAAGAAAAAGCAAATGTAATGACACCAGGCATGAAAGTTTGTTAAACTCTTTGCACTTAAAAAGCTATGACTGGGGGCATGGCATGGGCATGATAAGTGACTGTTACTACATCTGTGGTAATCGTACCTACCCCTGGTTGCCTACAGACTGGTCTGGATGTTGCTTTGTAGGCTATATTACTCCTGCTATTCAACATTTCGAACACCAACCAGCAGGTAGATTGAGAAATAAGTGAGCATTCCACTGGGCAGAACAGGTATTTTCATTTTTTATCCTGGGTATGGAGTGCAAGGGACAATGACTGAAATCACCATACTTGCCCAAATTCTACAAGAGGTGGCCAACGAAACTTCACATCACATCAGGATGGCAAATCGAAAAATGACTGAAATGCGAACTGTGGTGTTACAAAATCAAATGGCACTTAATATAATGCTTGCTGCAAAAGGGGGAGGGGTCATGTGCCCTCATAAGGAGTTGTTGCTGTTCGTATATTAGTGACTATCATGATAAACAGGAAAAACTGGCAAACCTCATGGCACAAAGGGCAGTATTTTTGGTAACCTAGGAACTAGCATAATCCAGGGTATTGTCATTGTTATTGTCATTGTCATTATTATTGTCTTTGTCATTGTTTTTGTCATTGTTCTTGTCATTGTCATTATTATTGTCATTGTTTTTGTCATTGTTATTGTCATTGTACTTTTTATTATATTTGTGATCATTTTGGTATTTTCTATTCTAAAGGCTGTGATTACAAGATGTTTAACTTCACCTGCACATGAAATGCCACTGCATGCACAAATCAATGACAGTTCTATTTTGACAAAAACTGATGATGACTACTATGACACTGAGGCGTATTTTATCAAGTTAAAAAATGTAAAAATATAATTACAAATATGGTGTGACACTAATAGTGTCAGAGAGAGAAAACTGTTATGGGACAAGACCAGCTTATTAAAATGTATATTAATTTCAGCTTATTAATGATGCTATAACATGATTGTTAAAAAGCAAATATAATTTCTATGCAGGGCTGGGAAAAATACAGCTTCATAAGCCACAGTGTTGCTGTCTTTTAAAATGCATTCTTTTAGTATATAATAAGAGAGAATAGTGTGTGTTGCAAGAAGTGAGGCATGTAGTTATTACAAAAAAAAGGAATTTGTTAGCCTGACTCCTCCAGGCTAGGAGTGTGTTGTTGCTAGGGTAGGTCTGAAACATCCAAGGTCAGAAACAAGACTCCTTGGAAGCAGGTGAATCATGTATAGGAAGGTGCTCACGTAAAGTCTGAGGTGAAAATCACGAGGGATGAGGACATTTGCAAAGTTTTCTATAGGACACAGTCATTGTAACGTAATGAAAGTGCATGACTAAGTTTGATAAGAAAAATGTATAAAAAAAATATGGTTTGTCTCTGTTCAGAGAGACTATTTTGACATCTGCTATGAAGACCGTCTCCCAGCGCTGTAAAAATAAATTTTCTGTTTGCACATCCTGAAGTGTTGTTCCTGACTAAAGGCATATAAGGTAAATTCTTAATGTTATTTATTTATGAGTATAACAGGTGGATACATTTTTATTGAGTATTCTAAAGTCTAGAGGGGACAGGTGTAGACCATCCTTGGTAAAGCAATGTGGTCTGTTAACCATTTCTTCCCAAACTGACAAATATTAGATCTCCTTAGAGTGACACCAGAAAGGCAGACAGATGTTAAACTCAATCATCTTTTGCTCACATTGTGGGATTATCCTTGGTAATAGTAATATGTTGCTCAATACTAGGCTCATACCAGCCTGAAACAAATAGTCTTAGGGCTCCATAATGTCTCTCTTCATATAGTCTAGGGAGGTACAGCTCAGGTCAGTTACACCTACATGGACTATGATGGAATCATACTGGTACCTGTGGTGTAATGACAGTTTGGCAGATCATGCATCCAGGTAAGCAACTAACAATTATATTTTTGTTCAGCCTGGTTAGAGAGGCATCAGTATTTCTTACAATGAAGCCCCATGACAAGAATCCTTAAGAGTTTGCTTGCCTTAGGGCCTTAGTTCTGGGGCTCCATTGAGTGTGACTGTATGTGTGGTGTTAGGTGTTACTTTTTCTGTCTGCCGTTGAGTTTGCTGAAGCATAGCTTTGTCAACGGCTGGTCTGGACAATCATTGTTGTTGAGGAAGATTGCTTTTAAATGCCTCAGCATACATTAGTCTGTCTGTGTGTTGTGTGCTGTCTGAGGTGGGTGCAAAGTGCATGATTTCGACAACCTGATATGCACTTGAATGTGAGAGTTTAGCCTCTACTGTCATTGTATATGTATACCTCTCTCACATTGTGTCTGCTTGTTTAAGGATTAAGTGGCTGTCAGTAAACATGAGACAATCGCTACATTGTCTCAAGATCTCATTGACACCAAGCTGGCTACAGAGAAGTTAGTTAGTTAGTTAGTTAGTTAGTTAGTTAGTTAGTAAGTTAGTTAGTTAGTTAGTTAGTTAGCTAGCAAATCCATGCTATCCAGTCCTCTGATTGGTGAGCTACAAGGGGCTGGTGTATTGGGTTAAGACAGATATTAAAGGTGCTTTGCTTGTCCAGTCTAATAAGGCTGCTTTTTTAGGGCAGATTATGTTAAACAGTATTAAATTCTACTAATGTTAATGTTACACAATACTGAATTCTACTAATTCTATAGGTATTGCCACTCGCTCAATTAGCTGCTCTAAACTCATTGGTGGGCAAGGAATTTTCTCTCTATTTACTGTTTTACAGGGTATAGTTGTATGGGCCATTCCATAGGGAAAAATTGCTTTCTATTTGTTTGCCATTGTACAGGGCATTGCTACCCACATCTGTGAGGTGAGCAACTCTGTGCAAACACATCAAATTTATAGCAGCACAGAAAAAAACAGAAAACTAACTAATGAGCCCTCTGGCCAATAAAATGACTATACTGTCAGTCATTTTATGTATTTCTCAACTCAGACCAGACAAACACCTCCTGCCACAAGATGAATAAACCCAGTCCTCCTAATGTAAAAAACACAGTAGAAAAAAACACTGACACATGCAATGCTACCATAAACCAGTTAAACAACTATATGAAAATCCCTAGCTGAAGGCAATTTCAAGGAAGTCTTGCAGCAGTAACAGTGAGAGGAAGAGCAATTGTTTTACAAAAATACAAAGAAAGGCACAAATAAGAACAGGAAATAGTAGTGATCATGCAAAATTTGTTAAGCAAGTGAGATTTACCAATCAAAAGTAGTTAGCTTTGCCTGGATGGCACTGGATACAACTAAAACACTCCTGGAAAATAAGCTAGTATGCCAAACTTTGCTTTGTTCTGGGAAAATGAGCAGGAGACAATATATAGTAAAGGAGGTTTACTCTAGAACAATACTGCTTTGCTGGATGGGCACTCAGTGTCATGAATCCATGGAAAACAATGGGTAGGAAGAGTACTTAAATAATTTATACAACAGACAATATCAATGAAAGAGTGGGAGACTTTGAAAATGAGGTTACCCTAAGGGACGTAGGACAGAGATGCAGCCTTATAAAACCACAACAGGAAAAGTAAGAAGCAAGCTAGAAAAGAATCCAATCAACTAAAGCCAATATTAGAGCTCTTTCAGAAACTATCATTTAATGTCTCAGTGTGGGGGTGGTCAGATACAAAGAATAGGGGAACAGAAAGACACTGGCATGCTATTTTAAGCAGATAAATAATAAGCAGAATATAAAACTGTCGGAGCAGAACTGGAATATCAACAAGTGTAAAAGCACTGAAGAACAAATAATGGTTACTTTTTCAAGCAGGATATAAAACAAGAATGAAGTCAGAGAAAGCAGCAGGCTCAGATGAGGCCACGGCAGATATGATAAAGTAGCTGGGTGAGATAAGGGAGAAATGGCTTCTGAGGGTACTCATAGCAGTGTGGACAGAAAGGCATATCTCAGATGACTGGAGAATAAGCATACTGATGCCAGTGTTCAAGAGCAAAGGGAGCATTCACAAATGTGGTCATTACAGATGAATCAAACTCCTGTCACATTCCACGAAATTTCTTGAGATGATGATTGATAAATGAATATGCAGAGTAGTAGGTAGTAAGATGGGAGTTGACCAGTTTGGATTCAGATCAGGATGCAGCACAACTGACCCAATAATTGCAGTGAGACAGATAGTTGAGAAGAAGCTAGAAATTAGGAAATAGTCCAACTGGGCATTCCTAGACTTGGACAAAGCATATGGCAAGATCCTAAGAAGGCTCATTTGGGTAGTACTGCGGTGGTTTGAAGTCCCAGAATCAGCGCTAGAATTAGTGCAGGCTATGTACAAGGACCCAATGACTCAAGTATGAACAGTGTTCAGTCTCACAGAGGGGTTCCCAGTGGGAGTGGATGTACATCTGGTGAACAAGATTTGTTACAGATAGGAAAAAGGCAAGAGGAAATGAGGGTGTCGATCAAAGAGGTGGATGGACTGTGTGAGAGAAGACCTGTGACAGTCAAGTGAGAGAAGACCTGTGACAGTCAAGGACGTATGTCAAAGAAGGCAGGAGTATGGCACTGAAAAGCGAGAGATGGTGACAGCTGACATGACACCCAAACCCCATGTAGAAAATGGGAAAAATGGGGTTGATGATCATGATAATAAAACTGTAAGAGCAAAACTGGAATATCAACAACTATAAAAACACTGAAGCACAAATCCTGGAGCAGGATAAACAATGCTTTCACTACTGTAAATCTAATACAGCTTAAGGCACCAGATTAGCATATATTTACCAGTAACACTGTTTATTGAAAAATGCAGTAATAAATGACTAAATAAAGCTCATATCTGTCAGTAGTTCATATTTTTTCTGCAAATGTGAATGAAACTACATGACTAAGGCCTAGCAGGATTTAAAATACAAACCACTAGCTTTTACAAGTAATTCTACTTCTGGGGGTAGAAGTGCAGTATAATGTAGAAACACAACCTTCCCACAAGCACAAATTAAGCTGCACAACAAAGTACGTTTAAACTAATTTCACTTTCCGAGCTGAATCCACTGAAGCTGCAGTACAACAAATGTATGGACTGCTGAATCCTTTCCCTGTGAAAGGAACCACTTGGCCACCACGATTATGAACCAAAACAAAGGAAAAGTAAGCCCACCAAAGTGGGAGGCTTCTCCCCCACATGCCCCCTACTTAAATATACCAACTACGAGATCGCACTAAACGGAAGAGAGAGCACAGTCCACCATCGGGGCCAAGTGGTTCCTTTCACAGGGAAAGGAATTCAGCAGTCCATGTGGTCGTTGTACTGCAGCTTCGGTGGATTCAGCTTGGGTAAGTCAAATTCATTTGAATGCACTTTTGTTTAAATGAAGTAGACCCATATATATACAAAGGGTAAATAAATTGGCTAAAACAAGGAAAAAAGCAGAAAAGTACACAGGTCTCTATAAGAGCAACTTAAATAATCAAGCAGAATTGAAATAAAAGTTTATTTTCTCTTTCCTTTTTGATGAATAATTTTGACTAGTTCAATAACATATTCATAGGCTTAGGTTCATAGGTAAGTACTAGAATATTTGCCCTTGTGAACCATTTTAAGCCTAGCCAGTTTCCTTTGATAAGAATAAAACCCTGTATCTTTTGTGTATGAGGTAACCCCTGCACTTGTAAAACTGCAGCAATGATAAGTAGAAGTTTCAATCATCACAAAAACAAAAATTCAAAGATACATTAACTAGAAAGAGAAAATACCTCATTACAGTCTAATTTGCATGTCTCAGAATCACACAGTAAGTACTGCTAGTGCTAATCAGCACTTCATTGCAGAAATCACCACTAGCCTCCCAATTTTCTTGTTGGCACATGCACCCCCGTAAAGCATTTTTACACACACACACACACACACACACACACACACACACACACACACACACACACACACACATACCTCCATACCTCTTATCTGTCCTTTAATTTAGAGAGCATCCCTGTTGCAGCTTTTTATTTTTCCCTACCCCTCATAAATCAGAAATGATTACATTTAGTCAATAATGCCAGACATTAGAGTTTCATTCATCTTATTGTTCAGAAAATAAATCATGATGCTAGACCTATTGTTCTAGTTGTGTAAATGACTGTGATTAATATTTAAAAATTCTCCTTGGTGTCATCAGGTATTCTTCCTGGCTTTGTCTGGAAATGTTGACTACTTTTGTTTATAGGTGTGGTGGCCCCCTCATATGAAAACATTCCCATCTTTCACAACTATCCATACAGAGCATCTTTCTTTGCATCTGATAGTTGGTCTGTTCCTCATAAGTCGTGGATCATTTCATTCAGTAATGCTGGACAGTAGTTGTTCATACTTCTTATTGTTCAGAAATGACCTCAGGATTCAAGACTTGTGAGCTAACCAAGCCCTCCACAGATGTAGAGGACTAAAGCTCTACTTTGTTAAATGGCTACTTTCTGTACCAAAGGTATAGGGTTTGAAACTTTTTTACCCTTGTATTATTTTAATTGACTTAGGGTAATATTTAACAGCAAAAAAACTCTCTCGTAACTGCCAAAGGTGGTTTCAGAATAAATGTATGAAGCACTGAAGATAAAAGCCAATACACACCACCATGGAGTATAATTAAAAACAAAAAAACTTAAATAAATGAATGAGACAATAAAAACTTTAAAACAGAGAAGCCCTTTTCTTTTCTGCATAATAAGCACTTTCGACTAAAGCCTTCTTCAGATCGTAATTATATGGGCTCCATTTTTCAAAGATAAAAGAAGATTCACCAATCAGTGTTCTGCTTTCAAGCTAACACCTTCTTTTCATCCAATCAATTTTTGTCCAATCAAGATGTTCTTTTAGTTGACACACCTCCACGTTACCAAATAAAAATTCATCTTCCTTTGGAAAGGGATTGAGCGGAACTACTACATTCAAACCTGGCAAGCAAACAGCCCTATAATTAATGGTCCTATTCACTTCACCAATTTCTGTCTGATTTCAAGTATTCCCGTCTCTCTAAACTTCAAAATAAAGGAATATGATGGATGATGGATGGCATGGTTAGCTATAATTGTAAGGGCTCCATTTTTCAAAAATAAAGTGAGATTCACCAATCAGTATTATCAAACCAGCACCTTCTTTTCATCCAATCAATTCTTTGTCTTTAATTATACTCTGAGGTGGTGTGTATCAGCTTTTATCTTCAGTGCTAGGGTAATATTTTAGGAGGGTCCCTGATGTCTAGTGCTATCACAGAGGACTATAGCTTTGCTTTGTTAAGATGCTTTCCTTATCAGCACACAGGGTTCAAAAGTGAGTTAAGGTGATATTTAATGAATGCCCCTAGTATCTAGTGTGTCCTCATATGTCTTTTGTGCTGCAAAACCTCCAGTTCCACTAAATGTTTAAGTGACTTAGTATAATAACTAAATTCCCTTGTGTCCATCCCCAACCCCCACCCATTATTTAATTATTTGCTTGTTACTCTAGGGGACTTTAGAGGTATACCATGCACACGCACATGCACACACCTTCATGCATATACAGAGAAACTCACTGTAGACAGTCCAACTGGAGAGATGATAAGTCAACAAGTAAAGGAGAATATTATTGCTGAAACTGAATTCATCCTCATGTCTTGGTGAGTACCTTTGTGAGGTGGACCCTGTTTTTTCACAAAATCTCACAAAGATGACACTGATATATAAGCTGAATTTATATAGCATGTATCATGGACAGAAGTAGGTTAAAAATTAAAAAAAGATAGCTGGGTGCAAAAGACCCAGGATAAAAAAAAGTGCCCAGTCCTGGTAGGCAAACGGGTGCCAGGACTGGAAAAGATGACAGTATAGAGTCCTTAAAATACAGAAACATTCCTACAATGTAGCCAGGCCACAGGGGGAGGATGGTCCCCCTGTAGTAGAAAGCAGTAGTTCACAAAAAATCACAAAAACTGATTGGCCAAAGAAGAGCCATAAAGACAATAAAGTGAACTATTGAGGATAAGAAAGAAATTATGCATTGTTACTATAATGCAAAAAGTCCAGAATTTCCAGACACAGGATATACAAAATTATTAAGAGAGAAATTAGAGGAAAGAAAAATACTTTCACAAGAAAAACTGTCAGAAGTTTCAAATGAAAACTTGTAGTCATTAATATAACAGATTTGTGAAAAACAGTATATAGATCAAGAAACATTGATCTGTTTGGAAAAAGAAGCATCTCAACTGGAGATTTTTGAAAAATATAAAAAAGAAATATGGATGTGGGAAAGAAAGAGAGATTTGATATGGGGCAATATTTATACAAAGGAGCAAGCCAAATGAATCAATATAAAGAAAGCAGCTCCAAAGATATTCAAAGAGAAATACAGGCAAAGGCATCCACATATGGAACACTTCACAATAAAAAAATATTACAAACAGGAAATGTAGAAAAGAAGATTAGCAAAGTAGAAGTTAAAAAAATAGAAGTTGAAGTTATGAAGTGCCTGTAAAGTGAAGGATTTGCTGTAGACGTTCTAACACAGCTTACATCACAGCATGATGGAGTGAGTCCCCAAAGTAAAGAGAAGCAGGAAGACCAGGAAACATCTGAATAAGAAATATGGACTTGAAAAAGAAAAAGAGATTGAATGTGGTGTAATATCTATGCAAAAAGAAAGCAAAACTAACCAATACAAAAAGAGCAGCACCCAAGATACTTGAAGAGAAATACAGGCAAAGGAATCTGGACATGGGAAACTTTACAATACAAAAAATAAGACGACAAAGAGGAAAAGTAGAAAAGGAGATCAGTAATGGAGGAGTTAAAGAAATAGAAACTGAGGTTATGGAGTACCTGCGAAGTGAAGGATTCAGTGCAGAAAATCTAATTCAGAAAGCACCACAACAGGATAGAGCAATGGATATCCAAATTAAGGGGAAACCAGTGGAATGAGAAGCAATTGGTCAGGTGCCATATGAAAATATTTTGAAGCCTTCCACAGGAACCCAGTATAAATGTTCACTTGAAGCTGGACAGCAAGGGAAGGAAATGGAAAATGTGGAAACTCTGATGCAGTCAATGTTGAAGAGTGATAGGCCAGTGAGTTCCCATATGAGAGAGCAATGGATGGCACAGGATGAAATTGAGAATGTGCCAGGAAGATGCTATAGAACTTTCTTTAGAATGCCTACAGGAAATGGAAAACAAAAAATGTGCCCTCAGTTTAGAAGAAAATGAGCTAAGAGAAGAGTTGCTTGATTTAATACAGATAGATAGACATATTAAGATTAATGAAAGAAATAGACTGCAGAAGGTCAATAAAACCCCAAAAGTCAGAAGGTTGATAAAACAAATGAACACAGTAATTAGGATTGTCCATAGAGATCCATACGATATAACAGAAGTAAACAGGATATATTACTGTGCAGCTAAATTAATAAGTTCTACCACAAGAACACAGGGTAGTGAAGGAAAGGAAGGGGAGAAATCAAATACCATCATGGAAGTATCAAATAGAGAAAACTATAAAACAATTAAGGCAAGAAGTGTCACTGTTAGAAGAATATAGAAGAGGGAACAGATCAACAAAATACTAAGAAAGATAGACAAGATAAAAGCAATGCGCAGTATTAGAACAGACCAGGATCTATCATGCACTATCGCAAATAATTAAAAAAAAACAGTACAGGTTTAAAAACGTAGACAATACATAGATAAATATAAAGGAAAAGTACAAAATAAACAATTTATTGATGACCCCAAAAAAAGTTTTATAAAGAATTGAGAAACAAGGTAAAAGGAATTGAAAGACCACCAAAAAAAGAAGAAATAGATACATTTTGGAGCAGTATCTATGACGATCCTCTGGAACATAACAAAGATGCTAAATGGATAGAAAAAGTAAAAGAAAGAATAAGAAGTTTAAAGATACACAATATGAAATGGGATGAATTAACAGCCAGAGAGATTGAAACAAAGTTAAGAAAAGCCTCTAACTGGAAAACCCCAGACCCAGATGCAGTACCTAACTTTTGGTTAAAAGTATTAACATCTTTGCACAAAGATTTAGCCATGAGTAAGAACTATTTATATGCATACCCCGAACAGACACCAACCTGACTAACAACAGGAAAAACAATGCTCCTGCTTAAGAGTGAACCTGCAAGGTGCCCTAACAATTATAGACCAATAACATGCCTTCCAACAACTTATAAACTATACATGGGAATTAATGCTGACAGAGCTTATAGCCATTTAGAAGAAAACTCAGTTATAGCAGTAGAACAAAAGGGCAATAAAAGTAAGTCATATGGAAAAAAGGATCATTTGTTGTTAAATAAAGTCATAGTGGAGAACTGTAAAAAGGAGAAGAATCTAAGTATGGCATGGATTGACTATAAAAAAGCATTTGACAGTATCCTACATTCATGGATAAAAGAGTGCTTAAAATGTATAAGATGCACCCTACAGTGATCGATTACATTACAGTGACCATGAAACAATGGCAGACCACTTTGCAATTAAGCCAAGATAAAGAACAAATTATTATCCCAGGGATAAAAATTAAAAGGGAGATATTTCATGGTGACTCTGTCACCTCTGCTATTCTGCCTTACCCTTAACCTATTAAGCTGTCTACTTAACAGCTTAGGCCACGCCTATAATTTGGCTCCTAGAAAACAACAAAGTGTAAAAACTTCTCATGTTCTCTTTGTCGATGATTTAAAACTGCATAGCTCATCAGATGAGGAACTGAAAGCACAACTGCAAGTTGTCAAAACTTTTTCAGATGATATAAGAATCTCATTTGGTCTTGATAAATGTGCAAAAGCAACCTTTAAAGCAGGAAAACTGCAGCACCAAGAAAACATCAGTTTGGGACAAGAATGTGATATAAAAGAACTTGAGCAAGAGGGAGTATAAATATTTGGGAACTGATGAAGTATTAACAATAAAACATGAACAAATGTGAGTGAAAACTTAGAATACTTCAGAAGACTTAAATTAATCCTGAAAACAGTGTTGACATCTAGGAACAACATCCAAGCTATAAACCAATTTGCTCTTCCTGTCCTAACTTACAGTTTTGGAGTGATTGACTGGTCCCAAAACATGTTGGATAGATTAGATACGAAAACAAGAAGGGTGCTTCAAGCTCACTAAATGATTTATAAAAATCAGTACCTACCAAGATTATAAATTCTCCGTTCCAAAGGAGGGATAGGCCTCCTTGAAATTGATTGCATGCATAGATCTGTAATCATAGGACTCCACACATATCTGCTGACCTCACAAGGCCCAAATGTAGTGAAAGTTTTGAAACATGAAGAGAATAAATCTGAGATGACTTCCCTGCTTAATCTAGCAGAAGCATATCGCCGTCAAGCAGGAATGGAAATCAAACCAGAAGTAGATCAGGCAGCAACTGAATGTGCCAAAAAAACAAAAAAAAAAGAATATAAGGTGAAGGACCAGATGAAAAGGCAAGAAATGTGGAAAATGCATAAATATAGTTGCAAGTATAGAAAACTTCTGGAAGAACCTCATGTTGATCAGGAACAAATAAATGCAGGGATGGTTAAGGAGAGGCCAGTTGTTACATACTAATGGCAGAATGACTGTATACTGAAAGGCATAATAATGTGGCAAGACTGTTGCACTAGGGATTGTGTAAACATTATGGTACTGAAGTGGCTGAAAAAAACAGTGGCAACATGAGCCACAAAGCATCATAGAAAATGATAAAGTTTACATCACATGGGATCACCCATTACCAACAGTGCAAAAGATAGACGCTAGAAAACCAGATATAGAAGTCCATGAAAAGAAGACAAAAGTAGCATTGATCATTGAAATCACCATACCCAGTGACTACAGTGTCTTGCATACAGAGAGAAACAAATTCATAAAATATCAGGATCTGCAGGCAATGTGGAAGAAAGATATCCAGACAATCCCAATAGTAGTAGGAGCAACGTGTCTTATAAAAAAGAATCTGCAATCGTATTTAGATATGTTACCAATACATGTAACCCTGTACAAATTGCAGAAGTAGTCATTACTGGGCAGATTGTGGGTGCTGCGAAGAGCACTTCTGGCTGACATCAAATATTGAAACAATACTAATTTCATGAACTTGAATAATACTTTGACATTGACTTAGGACTCGGGTGCAGTCCTGTCATGGTATTAGAAACCCAAAAGATTTGGAGAAATTAAAATAGACAGACACATCCATACACAAACACACACACACACACACACACACACACACACACACACACACACACACACACACACACACACACACACATCTTCATGCATATACACATGTTCACTGTAGACACACACAAACACCTTCATGTATATAGACAGATACTCACTATAGATATACACGCACACACACACTTACATGCATATACACAGATACTCTCTATAGACACAGACACACACACACACACACACACACACACACACACACACACACACACACACACACACCTTCATGCATATACACAGATACTTACTGTAGATTGGCCCTCCTACACAATGGCTCTCACGGGCACAAATGCACATACCTACCATACCTATGTCTAAACAAAGCCCCCCACTGTAACCATCTATGCAGACATACACTCACAGATACATACTCACCTGGGACCACTTATTCCTCTACAAAC
The DNA here is from genome assembly GCF_019279795.1 of Protopterus annectens. Taxonomy (NCBI): domain Eukaryota; kingdom Metazoa; phylum Chordata; order Ceratodontiformes; family Protopteridae; genus Protopterus; species Protopterus annectens. The sequence continues at coordinate 1,335,552,664 of NC_056726.1, forward strand.
ATTCATATATTTAACCACACACGCGCATGTGCGCACGCGTGCACTCTCACACATACACACACACACACACACACACACACACACACACACACACACACACACACACCTTCGTGAATATACACAGATACTCACTGTAAACACACACACACATTCATGCATATACACAGGTACTTACTGTAGATCGGCCCTCCTACACAATGGCTCTCACAGACACAAATGCACATACCTGCCATACCTATGTCTAAACAAAGCCCCCCACTGTAACCACCTATGCAGACATACACTCACAGATACATACTCACCTGGGACCACTTATTCCTCTACAAACATTAACACATTTAACCACACACACACACACACACACACACACTCATGCATATACACAGATACTCACTGTAAACACACACACACACACACACACACACACACACACACACACACACACACACACACACAGACCTTTGTGCATATACACAGATACTCACTGTAGATTGGCCCTCCTACACAATGGCTCTCATGGACACAAACACACATACCTACCATACCTATGTCTAAACAAAGCCCCCCACTGTAACCACCCATGCAGACATACATTCACAGATGCATACTCACCTGGGACCACTCATCCCTCTACAAACATTCACACATTTAACCACACACATATTAACCACACACGTGCACAGACACACACACACACACACACACACACACACACACACACGCACACACACACACCACCACCATCTGCCTGCTACACTTCCTATTCTTTACCTCCAGCATAATATCATTTGTTGAAAGAAGTGGGTGATGAATTCTGGCCACGTTAATTAACTTGGTGGGCAGTGCAGATTTGCATACGTGAGCCATTCTATGACTCTTTTGGCTGTGTAAATAATGTACCACAAGCATTTCTGAAAGAAAGGACATGGGTAATTAGCATAGGCTGCTCCCTAGGAATGCTTCATTAGCAATTGTGCTAGTCCGCAGAGACAGCCCACCATGGTGATTTTGCAGACCATCTAGAATCACTGTGGTGGGCTTGCTTCTGAATTGGAAAGGGCAATCACCAGTGGAGAAAAAGTCAAAGTTAGGGTCTACCACTGGTGGTAGCCCTTTCTGAATCCCAGAGACTTTGTCTTATGTTACTCAGATTCTTACAGCATGCAGCTTATTTTGTTTAAAGCATGACTTGAGAAAACTCCTCCAGGAAAAAAATGAAAATCTGAAATTAAATGGTACATTCAGTAATGTGTGTGTGTGTGTGTGTGTGTGTGTGTGTGTGTGTGTGTGTGTGTGTGTGTGTGTGTGTGTGTGTGTGTGTGTTAGAACTTAGATTAAGCTCAGTTATTTCAAAGTTAAAGCGAAGTTACAATACAAAAAACAGCAGTCATCCAAGCAATGGTTTGCTTACTGAAATGCATTTCTGTTGTTTGGGTTGTGTTGGAATAAAAATTATCTGCTTAGATCTGCCCAGCCAAATAGTTAACAGGTAAATTGCTTCTTAATGACATATATATTCACAGCTCATTAGCCCAGTGATAAACTCATTCAAGAATATGCTCCTGCAAACTACCTTTTTGTATACTTCCAGTTCACACCCATAGGCCTTTATGGCATTCAAAACATTTTTGGGTCTAGCTTCATTTATTGAGTGACTTACCAGTTAATAATAAGCAACATTAGAAAGTACAACTACTTATTAACAAAATGACATTAAGATTGTTAATCTTGACTGTCTTGCAGTAAAGAAACTAATCACTGTTCATCACTTATTATTCGTATTTATGTCTGTAGTTTCATAACTGAGAGTCCTACATGTTATTGAGGGGTACGGTGGAATATGCTATGGTAGGAGACAGGAAAATTCATTGTCAGTGTCCATTTATATTACACTATATTTGATATATATTGCTAGTTGTTTGTTAGTAATTATAAAAATAAATAATGTTTCCATATGTAATTAATAATTCAAAGAACAAGTGACTTACAAACTGTTGCATGAGAAGAGGTGAAACAGTTGTTTAAGAAAACTGTCAGAATTGCACTGCAATTTGCACATCTTGAGAAATATTCAGCATTATGTATACTGCTAATTATACAATTAAACAAATGTTTTCATATTTTTGTAAATATTTGAATAAACAAGCACTCATACAGGAATATTTTGTCATGCTAAAGCTTATATCTGGTTAACAAAAATGTTGTAACAATATATGTCTGGGTGATACAGGTTCCAATACATGATAAATTGTGATAGTTTAGCAAAAAAAAATAATATTGGGTTCATGAGCATTACAATATAGCATTCATGCCTGTTAAACTTGGTGGACTTCTTTAAGGCAGTCCCCAAAGCCCTAGATGAGAGCAAATCTGTGCAAACGACTTACATCGACTTAGCCAGGGCCTTTGATACAATCCCCCATTCAGGCATCATTAATAAACTCACCCAGCTGAGTATCAACCCATATATTGTCAGGTGGGTTGCAAACTGGCTCATGGATAGAACTCATATGGTCAAAATAAGGGACTTCACCTCCTCCAGCAGACCCGTAACCAGTGGTGCTCCACAGGGATCAGTTCTGGGACCCCTACTGTTTAGAATTACTTCTCTGAAGTGCAGGCTAAGACTAAAGGACTGTGGCTGACAAAGTTTGCTGATGACTGCAAACTGGGAGCAATCATTGAAACCCCTAGTGACGTCAACTTCCTGCAAGAAGGTCTTATGCAGACTAATGACTGGTGCCAAAGTCATGGTCTTAAACTTAAAGCAAAAAAATTGCATTATCATCCCCTTCAGCAAGGGTGATGCTCATGCAAACTACCACATCAAAAGCATTACCCTAAGCATACACTCAGTGGAGATAGATCTGGCCACAAAGGTTAACAGCAACCTTAATTTCGAACACCATGTCCCCACAGTGGTAAGAAGGGCATTTTATATTGCTCATCTCATAAGTAAGAACATTGCCTCAAGAAAAAAGGTTATAATCCCCCTGTACTCTTCCCTCATCAGGCCAGTAATAGAGTACAATGTCCCCTTTGGTATGTTCCTTTCCAAACACCTGCAGCAATTGGAGAGACCACAAAGGTTCCTTATGAAGAAAATTCAGGGTCTTCAAGATCTGTCTTATGCAGACAGACTGAAATCATTGTTACTTTACTCTGTGTCATACAGACTGCTAATAGGCGACCAGTGCCTTGCCTACAGAGCAATCTCTGACACAGCTTTGATGTAAATGCTGCACATTTGCAAGTCAAATGGCACACGGGTCACTCACTCAAAGGACCTTAAAGTGGTATGTGACATCAACAGAACTTGCTGGAGAGACAGATTTGTCTCACAGAGGTTGCCCCACCTTTGGAAAAAGCTTCCTATTCATGTTAAACAAAGCCCCTCATTGGCCCTATTTAAGTGCAATTTGGATGATTGGATGGGTAACCATAAATTCACAGTGGGGGTTCCACCTGTGCCCCTCTTGGACAGGGACAATAGGTGATGATTTTAGTGTCTGCTTGAACCAGAGACTCTTGTGAACATGGGTTGAACTTGGCTAGGCTTGTAAGGGCCCTAGGGCCGTTAGCCTAGTAACCTCCTATGATCCTATGGAAAGACTATGAATTCACTGGTTATTATTACTGCAAAGAATACATCTTACTGATAGCATTGCAATTGTTTAATAAGATCACAAAACAGCAATATTTCTTGCTAACATTTATTATCTTTGTAGTGATGACTATCATAGACATCAATACACGCATTATAAATGATCATGTCATGGTCTGTTATTCAGTGTTTTAAGGTGAGGTGTTAAGCATCCTGAAAGAAATCTCCCAGTTGTGCATGCTCACTTGCACCGACAAACTCTCTGCATGCCCCCACACACACAGACACTTTACAAGTTAAATAAAATAAAATAAATGCTTTATACTTGTAAGAAATCTATACGGATACATTAGTAAAAATGACCACAGTACATCGTTGTCACATAGTTGATTTCCCTTACATAAGTTTTGTGGGGGGATCCAGAAATCTAACCCAGATTTGCTGTTACATACTTTCTCTTTCTTACTTTGCTGTTCTTGCATCTGAAAATATTTTTAAAAAAATCATACCCTCTTCTCTCAAAATATTACCATTGTTTACTTTGCAGTTCTTAAAGACTATCTGGAGTGCTGACAGTGTAGGTCTGTCATTGGGTTGCCAGACAAGTATGTAATGAGAAATGGACTGTGGAGCTTTTTACATTTATTACTGGAAATGCCTCCATTATTGTACAAAAACAGATTTACAAAGAACTGTTTACACATGGCAGTCCACAACTACTCAGGGAACAAAGTGCAGATTTCAGTGAGAAGTAATTATTGTTGTTTGCCTGTCCCACATCAGTTTCTGAAAATAATCATGATTTTATCAGGCACTTTTTTACAAATGCGGTTCTCCTGAATTATTTTATTTATAAATAAGTCATTTAAGAAAACAAAATTGTTTGAAGTAACTATATAAATGAACAAAGTGCTGACTAAAGTGACTCGTACCTTTTTTGTAGACAATTCACCATTTGCACCCAAGCTGTGACTTCAGCCAAACTATTTAAATGATTAGTGAGGTTAAGACTGAAACACAAGGAATGTCTACTGCAAACTTCTGAGCAAGTCCAGTACAGAAAGCAGGATGAGAGTCTTACTACTGTAAAGTGCAAACATTACATTCGTGGCACATCAGTTTGTCTTGGTGCTTTATGTCTATTCTAGAATTCAATAAGCAGACCTGAATCTTGATAAATGTATTGTGTCAAATGTTGACAACACTATGCACTTTGTCAAAGTTTAATAATTCACAAATGATTTTCTCCTTGGTTTTGATTCACCTTAGCCTTTTTTGTGAAAGTCAAATTATCTTTCAGTGCAGTCTATAGAAGATAGCAAAACTAATCCTTTTCCACTAGCCAGGATGTTTATAGAACTAAAACACCGACCTAGGTTATATATGAACATGGAGCATACCACTAGGGGAATGATAGATATATCAATCTTCCACTTTTAAAAACACATGGCATATTGATATTCATAGGCTTCTGCTGCTCTGTCATGTACTTAGTCGTTACACTCAGAACTGTTTTTCCATGGTAATATCGCAGCAGCATACACGTGCATACGCCTGACCTCTTTGTTTCCCACTCTCTGTCTTCTTCTCTATCCTAATTTCCCTATGGTGTAATCAGTAAGTCATCATCCAATAGGTAATATAGTAGCACTGCCAAAAGACATGCTTGTGAGAGCTTTATTCTGGAGTTGCTAAGGAAATTGCCCATCAAACATGGCAGCATGCCATGCCATGTAGCAGTGATGCACAATGAAACCTCTTCTTCATCAAATTAAAAGTATAGAAAATTCCAGCTGTGGTGGCATAGAGGGACAAATTCCTCATTAATGCCCAGGAGTCCCAGGTTTGATTAGTATGCAGGTACCCAGCAGTGCTAACAGGGAAGATTGATATACCCATCCTGGGGAACAGAACAGGCTGAAACTAGTAACTCACTGTCACAGTCCCCCTTGTAAGGACAATGACATAAATGCACAACTTGGGAGTTTGTTTTAGGCTCACTAAGTAACTTCTTAGAGGTAATCTTCATCATGGGTGTGCAGAAGCATGCATTCACATTAAGAAAGCATTGTTGGCCTCAACAGTGACATGCAACACATGTCCACCCCACCCCCCAAGGAGTCTGATTAGGTCATTACAAACAACCTCACTAGTGGGATGATGCCAAAAAGGGCATAAAGCACTCACATGGCTGCCCAGATGATGGCTTCTCCTGAACAGCTGTCAACTTAATCCCAAGTGAAATTTCTAGATAAAGGGACAAATTATGCACTCTGCCTCTAGCTTCACTCACCTAAAAAGTAGTCAATCTAGAGTCCTTCCCTTTTGTTACCAGTGTATTAATCAAAAGAAATACTATGTAGAATATAAGTTCTCACTCAAATGAATCCCCTCTCTAATTACCCCTAGGAATGAATTACATAGCTCTGACCATTCATAATCAGCTACAACCATTTCTTCACAATGAAGCCAATTGCAACTGCTCTGAGGTAGGAGGTATAACAAAATCACGCATCACTTACTTATTACCCTAGACAGCCTGAGTACTTTACTCAGTTTTTACCAATATGATATGCATCCCCTCAGAATGAATCTATCAAACCTTCCCCTTCCGCCTGCACTTCTCTCTCTTATCCAAAGGTAATAACCAGTCTCACCTTCTTTTCCCTTCATTTGTCTATCCCTTTTCTGCTTCCAAGTATATTGTATTGTTTGGACATACTATACATACAAATTGATACAGAACTGGATTAGAATAGTAGCCTTGTTAATAGCTTTAACTGTGATAGCTTATCTGTAGCAATTTTGTTTGCATAAAGAAAATTGTGCTGATATCTTATGTTGCTAGGACTGTTTATTGTGCTCTCCTGGAAAGTCCTACAAATAGTCCGCCTGTAATAGTGGTCTACCCTGGTTAAAAAATGTAAAATAAAATAAATTAAATAAACACTAGCAGCTTGCTGGGGGGGGGGGGGGTGATGAAGTTTGGCAGGTAGAGTTGGGGGCAGCAAATACATTAAAAAATCTGGAAGAAATCTGATTGGCCACATGCTTTCTCAAGCCAGATAGACATGATTTGATTGCAGTAATGGAATACTGTAAGAAAACAAAGCATGGATATTCCTGTGGCGATGGGGAGAAGGAGGATACAAATGGAGAAATAGGAGTAATCTGCAAAGAGAAGAATTGCTATAAAAATGATAATATGTAATGGGTTGGAGGGCAGTTATGAGGTATAGTTGAAGAATTGAGGAAAGAAACGTGCCTCCTGCTACAATAAAATAGCTACATTGTCATCAATCTCCCTCATAGGCCCCACCATTATCATGGCTTAAAGCACTTAAATTGGCTTGAACTGCACAGCTTCCTAACATATTTGCAACTAACTACAGCACACAAATGCTCTGCACTACAAATCTTATTACTGCCCTACTGTCCAGCAAGGGACCACCGTTCTAGTAACAAATTCTTACTACACACAAATAAGTCAAATAATGTTAGTTACAGGACACTCACTCTACTCCCAATAGATTGCTAAACTTTGGAATAGTATCCCAAAAAATAAAACTCTCCAACAAACTCAGTACTTTTAAACCACTGCTTAAACAATATCTTAACCAGTCCTGGCCCTGCATATGCTCATCACCAGGTCAAGATTTTGTGCTCACTATGCAATACTCTCCAAATACTAATAATAAAGTTAGCACTGAACCTGTCTGTCAGGATGTTGGCAATATCAGTCGGTTCTGTAATTTTCATGCCATTGTGCTGTAGCTCAGAGCAGATCTGGGTGTTGCTATTGAGATTCTTGACACAGCTATAGAATGCTTTGTGGTTGCCCTTAGAATCAGTGGTGATTTTGTTTTCATAGCTAGGTTTGGAGGATCTTATAAGAGATCTCAGCCACTTACTGAGCCTTACCAGGCAGCTCCTCCACTCATGGGAATTTAGTCTCTTTTGTAACAGTTTCTTCCTTCTGTTGTAGAGTTTGTTTATGGTAGGGGACCACCAGATTGGCTTCCTTTTTTTGGAGGATAGCGTCTTGGTTCTGTTTGGGATAGCATGACCCATGCACTCGTGTAAGTGCTTATAGAGTGCATTTGTGAAGGATTCAGCAGTTGTAACTGTATTGTCCATCTGCATGAGTGTCATGAAGATCACCACTTCTGTCTTAAGCATGAAGTTGGCTTTGAAGAAATTTTTTACCGTGGTTTCCTTAATGGTGGGTGGGCGCGGGATGCGGATATCTAGGGTGATTAGCTTATGGTCAGATCTGACCAACGAGGAGTTGATTTCAGGTGTAGAACACTGGTCACTCATGTTGGTAATGGCTAGATCTAGGATATTGTTGCCCCTGGTGGGGGGTGTGGATAAGTTGATCCAGGGCATTGGAATTTATGAATTCCAGAAAGCGTTGAGCAAAGGAGTTGGTACATGAGTAGTTTTCCCAGTTAATGGGGGAGTAGTTGAAATCACCTATTATTAGGGTGTTTGGTTGAACCGTAATATTTTCCAGTATATCAAGAAAAGAGGAGTGGGAATCCTCGGGCACAGTGGGGGGATCTGTAACAAGCTACAATTTGGATTGCAGTTTTGCCCAGAGTTAGTTGCACTTGGATAACCTTGGATGCATTATGCTGCGCAACTAGCCTGGAGGTGTGGATATCCTTAATGAATATGGACACATGTCCGCCTTTGGTGTTCTGGTCCAGGTTAGATGGCCAAAAAGTGTGGTATGAGTTATAGCCTGGTAATGCAGGGGTGCTCTCTAGAGCCTTGAAACAGGTCTCAGTCACTGCACAGATATCGATGTTCTCCATTTTAAGAAGTGCCTCAAGTGAGTGCATTTTGAGATTTAGACTTCTAGCATTGAGTAGTATTACTCTCAGTTTTTGCTTGCCTGTTCCTGTTATGGTGGTGAATTTGTCATTTGAACCTTGCCTAAAAAAGGCACTATAGGGGTGGCAAGAGCCTTAGCCAGTATCCAGAATCCCAGGGGCGACAGGTGCAGACCATCTCTGGCAAAGCATCATGGTCTGTTGACCATGTCGTCTTTAGTAGCTTCTACCAGTATTAAATCCTAGAATGTATAAATGCAACTACTGTATGCATAGAAATGTAAATAGAAATATAACTACTCTGTATTTAACTGCAACTATGCTACGTAAACAAATGGAGCTTTTCTCCTCGGGCCTCCTCTGAAAACTGGTATTACCCATTCAGACTTTTCCTGTAAACAAAGACAAATAAATAATAAATAAAATAAAATCAAGAGAAGAGACATAACAGAGCTGGTTTATTATATCACAAATATTAAAAAGAAAAAAATAAGAATGCTGTTTTTTGAGGTGGGTTGTGTAGAAGGAACAGAAATCATCCATATATTCTTGGAATGTGACTCAAAGTCAAAGAAAACTTTATTGTCATTCAGAACTACACAGCAGTGTAGCTGAACAAAATTACAATGTTTCATTCTCAATGCAGAAAACAGTTGCACATATAGACAAAGAAGAATTAATAAAATATAACAGCAGTATTTTAATAAGTAGCAATTTGTAAGTAAAGTTGGGCAGCAGTGACCCACACCCATCCCAAATAGGAGACAAGGAAGACAAGGAACAACATGAAGGTAATACTGTCAAAGTAAAATTGAAACAATAGCAGCATATCTATGATTAGACTGAATTATTGCACATTTTGTATATTACACTTTACAGTCCTTCAGTGTGTAGGTGATCCACCTTAGTATTGCACTTAGATATTGCACATCCATAAAATAAGCCCCTTGATAGGCTAGTTATGTAACAGACGTCATGGTTCATTTTTCCCAAGAGTTCAACAGTCTAATGGACAGCAGAAAGAAACTGTTTTTTAGTATGGTGGTCTTACAATACAGGCTTCTGTATCTCCTGCCCGAGGACAGACAAGTGTACAGACCATTGGCAAAATGCTTTGGATCACTGGGAAAGGAGGCATAGGTTGAGATCTGCAGTCTGGGATGTGATCTACAGTACTCAAACAGGCCTGCAACCAGTGATTACAATTTTCCAAGAAAATTATATAAAAAGGGCAGAAGTGCTATCTATTTGATAAAGGGAAGGTATGAGGGAAAGCAAAGCAGGCTTCTCAGCAGGCAAAGGTAATTGCTGTGCACTTAAAAACTGGAAGGGTGGGCAAAAGAAAGAGGGTAACAGTGAGCATAGAAAAAATATAAATAAATTATCAACAATTCTTAATGAGAAAGAAAATGGGGAAAGATCAGAAAAAGGTAAAGATAAAACTGGAATTCTATAGAACAAAGAGTGAGATGGAGAATGGTTATGACAGGCAGAGATTTGGAAAAGCAAAAACGGAATAATGAAGGAATAAAAGAAATAATGGGATAATGGGGCAAGAGTTCAGCTGAAGGAAGACATATTGGATGAGGTTTAATGTTATTTACATAATAATAGGAGTAGATATACTGTTAACTTCTTATTGTTTATTTTAATCATACACACACACACACACAAATATATATATATATATATATATATATATATATATATATATATATAGTTACCCTTTAGAATCTCGAATTGCTGAAAGCTCGAAATTCATAAGTTCTAGGCCAGAATCTCGAGTTTTCAGCAACTCAAAATTCTAAAGCGAACCGAAAAGACATTGCACAAATGTCTTTACAATGTTTTTGCAGGGGGGCAAGCCCCCCTGCACTCCCCAAACCCTCCCTACTTAAATATACCAACTCCAAGATCACACTACAATGGGGATGAGGGAAATCTTCCATTCCGCGCTGTATGCAAAAGCGCACAATGGGAGAATTTCCGTTTCTCCGCTATAATGCGGTCACAGAGCTGATGTATTTAAGCAGGGAGAGGGCAGGGCGGCTCGGCCCCCTGCATGCACCTAAGTAAACTTGTTTTTTTTTTGTTTTTTTATCTTCCCTTCACATTTTCGAGTTACTGAAAACTCGAGATTCTGGGCACGAGCTTATGAATTTCGAGCTTTCAGTAACTCGATCTTGTGAAGGGGAACCATATGTATATATATATATATATATATATATATATATATATATATATATATATATATATATCTATATATATATATGGGTTCCATACACTAGATCGAATTTTCACTAATTCGAAATAGTGCATGGAATGCTCACTGCAGCAAAAGTGCACTTAATCGAAAGTGCACTTACCCGAAGTTCAGTACAACGAACGGGTGTTGTACTGAACTTCCATGCAGTACTCACAGACCTTAGGGTTAGGGCACGGGTCATGGTAAGTGACCCGTGCCCTAATCCTAAGGTAAGTGATGGCTGCAGCGCAGTGAAGGATATAGCAATGTCCTCCACTATGGTGCGATAGTCACGAACCTTAGGGTTAGGGCATGGGTTAGGTTAAGGGGATAGCTTTACTAACTATCCCATTACCCTAACCCGTGCCCTAAGCCTAAGGTCTGTGACTATCGCACCATAGTGGAGGACATACCTTGTTTTTTATGTCCTCCACTGTGCTGCGGTGTTTTCGGTGAAGTGCACTTACACCAAAGTTCACTTTCATTAAAGTGAACTTTCGCTGAAGTGAGGCTTCCTATTACAAGTTCAAAGTAGTGAACTTTTGTTCTTGTAATAGGAATCCATATATATATATATATATATATATATATATATATATATATATAGAGAGAGAGAGAGGGGGTATACTTTACCTGTGGTGGTTTGCCTACCTGTAAAGCCCTACCTGTTTAGTGGTGGTTGATTCCTCCTTTCTCTGGGCACTTAACCCAACAGCAAATTCAAGACATCTTACAAAGTAGCACACTCACCTCATCACTGCTAGTCAGGCATTCCTCCCTAAATATTAAAGGCCTTTTACAGGGATAGAGCAAAGGCCATACCAGCTAAGAAAACATTTGATGTAAAATACAAATTCATAGTGGACCTAATTACCTAACTGAACTATTTTCTGGACAATAGCAATGGGCACTTGGTACTTTTCCTGTACTGACCTTCATGCACCATTGCTTGCTTTTGATACAGCAGTTACAGCAAAGGGGAAGGATAGCCCCCATTTCACCTGACCTTGTTGTACTCGGCCACGCTTCATTCTCTTACCATCCTACCATTCTCACCCATCTCCTGTCTTATTTGTTATAGTTTCAAGTCACATAACAGCTAATTTAGCCAACTGCTAACCATTGTCAAAAAAAAATCAGATCCTTTATTGGATAATGTCAAACCACTCGCCAGGATTGTTAACAATTCTCACAAGCAAAAGATAAACCTCTACCCAATTAAGCTACCAGCACTGACTAAATGCTAAGGAAAAACTGCTGTGTTCCACTAATTTCCTTCCCTGAATTCCTATATATTTAAGCTCTACAAATTTCCTTCCCCTGTACTCATCATTTTTCCCCACCACAACAATTTAGCAATTTTATTCAACCTCAGCTCAGTTTTGTTCCTGCCACATAAGTTTTAACCATACTATTTTCTCACCACTAAAAATATGTATAAACTATTCTTCATTCTTCCTCACATGCAGTTATGTACCTGATTCCTAAATGACCTTAGTAATGGCCCCTTTGGCTAATGCATTTCCTGAACCCAAAACAAACAATACAACAAAACAGAGCCACTAGGACAAGCCCTAGCACTTATGTTAATACATACAATGGTGAAGGGCTCATTCAACCTACATTCCAACCATCAAAGGTTGGAACCATATCATCATTATAAAGCAAGTGTCAAAACAGTGTCCCATTCTGACCTTAAAATGTATTCAAAAAAGTTACTCTTACTTGTATAGTCCTACTGATACTATAATGTTCTAATGTGAAGTTGTTCAATCTCACTGTTTGTTCTTACACGTGGGTTCGGAGCCGATCCATCGGCTCCAAGTCGGCCGCTTTCTAAGCTCAAGATCTTTGAGTAGCTTGAAACACAGTCCCTATCCCATGATGCTCTCTGAATAACCTCAGATCTAGTTTGCTGCTGCAATGGATCGCACGATCTTCAGAGAAGCTCGGGCCAGTAAACCTTTTTCTTGTCTTTGGACAAAATTTTCGTAAAATTTTCTGCATAGTTACAATAGTTTAGATATATGTATAGCTATTACATTATTTTTGGGGCATATAGCCTATCGCATGTTTATATATTTCTTAGAACTTGGAGAGGTTGCTCTTTGGCCTTTGGCCATTTCTTTAGTTTAATATTGTGTGCTACCTTTGCATCTTAGTTGGCAGGGCTCTGTCGACTTGTGTTTCCCTATCCCTTTACTCTTAGATAGTGTGTATTTTGATACAGATATTTAGATTCCTATACATAGATATTGCTGTTCTGTGGATTGCATTTAGTACGGTATACTTGTTCTTACTGTACCTTTAGTGTTTCTCTTTATCAGGGATCTGATAATAGGGGTTCTTGCGATTATGTCTGATCACAAACAGAAATCAGGTTTTAAGAGGCGTAGCTGTGGGCAAAAAAAATGTCCATTACGGATAACCATGTTTCTTGTGTGCATTGCTTGGGGCCAGTACATTTACAAGAGGACTGCTCTATCTGCCACTCCTTCAGTGGCAGGGTTCTATTAGAGAGGTGAAGGAAGTTGGTTGATAGAGGGCTGTTGAAGCCAGACTTTCAGGAAGCATTGGACAAGATTGACCAGACCTCCAAGTCTTCGAAGGGGTCAAAGTCTTCAAAGGTGTTCTCAGAACCCAGGTCCTCAGTTCCGAGCACCTCTGTGAAGGCTCAGTCACTGGCTCCTCAGTCTTCGGAGCCGTGCACCGAGCTGATATCTCGGAGCAAAACCCGTGTTGGAGCCGGTGTCAGAGGTTTTAAAGTCACCGATCCTTAGGTCAGTGGCTTCCTTGGCTCCTTCGACCCATTCTTCAGGGACACTTTCAGACATCGATGTGGACCGTGTGGTGCAGAGACTCTTAAAGAACCCAGCATTGGCCAAATTACTCTTGGCTTCATCCCAACTGACTTCAAAGCCTGCGACCATCCCATTGGCTGTTACTACTCCTTCTCTGAGGCTAGCCAAGCCTTCAAAGCCAGAAGGAGAAGATCTGATGGTTGTGGAACCCTCGGAGCCGAGGCCTGTCCCAGTGCCTTCGGCCCCATCGACCTTGATTTCTTCAGTTCCGTTTGAAAAATCTCAGATCCGACACTCCCTCGTCATTTCTGGGTGGGAGAGTCAAACCGATACATCAGTTCCGACTCTTCCTCTCAGGGCTTCGGCGCAGATGAGCTCGGCTCCATCCTCTGGTTTGGAGCCCATGGCCTCGGCACTGGGGAGGTTGCCATCTTCCTCGGAACTGGCGGATTCATTGGATTTAGACACCGGTGCCTTCGATGTTATGAGGAGGGTTATGTCTGCTAAGACCCTCACATCCTCGGATCTTTCCTCTTCCTCCCCTAAAGGGCCTTCTGCCTCTACATCACAGGTTCCTATCAAGTGTCAAGACCCAGAGCCTCAGGTAACCCCATCGGGTGACCCCTGCTCTACTGAGACTTCACCAGACCCCCCCACTGATGAGGTCCCCAGAAAGAGATTTTGTAAGAGGAGGCATTTGGATTCCCCTCAGGAATCCTTGACATCAGACACCTACTTAGGGGAATAAGAAGGGTCCCCACGGTCCCCATCGGAGGATGTCTCCTTTGCAGACATCCTGGAAATACTAAATCAGAGGGGTGATTGGCAGTCTGTTATCCCTACTGAGGATGAGTCGGTGCTCCTGAAGGCCTTTGGGTCTCAACCTTCCACCTCCTGGGTTACTCCGCCCTTTGACAAACTAATGGATTTGGTCGCTCGAAGGGCGGAGGAGTCTCCTGATTCCATGGATCTGGTCCCACGGAGGCCTAACAAATTTATCACCTCCCCCAAGACAGGATTTTTCTCACAATGGGAGTTCCCGTTGATGCCATGGTGGTGGCGGTGGCCACCAAGAAAGAGATGTCAGAAACCTCTTCTTCTGTCCATCCTCCTAATAGAGACTCTAGGACGATGGACAGATATGGGAAATGCATCTTTAGTTTGCCATGAGATCGCTTAACTATTTAACCCATTTCACCCGTTTTCAATGAGATCTCCTCAAAGAGCTTGAAGATACTCTAAAGGGCAACACAGATGATGCTGACTCTGAGAAGGTGATGGCACAGCTTAACACCCTTAATTCTATTGTGAACTCATCCATGCAGCTCATTTCTTATGCAGGCGGTGGGTCAAGCCGAGCAGCAGGTTCAGTGATAGCTCTGCAGAGACAATCCTGGATGCGCTTATGCTCCTTTGTGGAAGCCTTCAAGTCTTCCTTTGTTAATACCCCATTTGATGGCTCTTCCCTGTTTGGGCCCCAAGTCAAATTGACTCTCACTAGGTGTGAGCAGGAGGGAAAGACTCTATCTGCCGTAGGAGTCCATTTTTCTACCCCTACTAGACCATACCCCAAAGGGCAGAGAAGTGAAAAAATGTGGTTCCAGAAATCCCAAGGAGCTTTCCAAAACACACATAGTGAACCCCCCTCCAGGGGCAGAGGAGGGAATAATATCAGAAGATGCTACCCGAGCGGCAGAGGGAGTCTGCAGAACCAGGGTGACAGGGAGCAGTTCCTTGGCAAGCCCTATCAGTGCTCCTGAAAGGAGGACCAACTGTCCAGCTCTGGAGGCAGTCGGGGGTTGCTTGGCTTTGTACCCAGATGCCTGGCTAGGAATTACAACAGATTCTTGGGTACAAAGCATAGTTACCAGAGGTTACATCATTCCCTTTTCAGAATCCCCTCCTATTCAAACAAGAATTCCAGACGTTCCACCCAGTCTGCAGCATCAAGCAGCCATAGAAATCCACAAGCTGCTAGAAAAAAGAGTCATCCAGCCAGTCCCGGCAGACCAGACCGGATCCGGAACTTAATCCAGGTTCTTTTTAGTTCCAAAGAAAATGAGGGACTGGAGGCCAATATTAGACCTCAGCAGACTCAACACCTTTGTCAAGAAGAAAAAGTTCCGGATGGATACGCTTCAATCGATACTACCATTTCTAGGAATGGGTGATTGGATGTGCTCTATAGATCTCAAGGATGCGTACTACCACATCAAAATGGCCAGACCATCCAGAGATCATTTGCATTTCTGGCTGGGGGCCAGTTACTACCAATTTCGAGCACTGCCTTTTGGTCTCACCACAGCCCCCAGAGTGTTCACCAAATGCATGGCAGTGGTTATGGCTCACCTGAGGCATCTAGGATTCTGGGTGTTTCCATATATAGACAACTGGCTCCTAACCACCACCACCAGGCATCAACTGATTCTCTCCAGAGATTACACAATCAATCTGTGCTCTCAGTTAGGCATAACCATAAATTTCTAAAAATCTGCTTTATTACCGTCACAGCATATTTCCTTTATAGGAGCAGATCTAGACACCACCACCATCTTGGTCAGGTTGCCTCAAACAAGAGTAGTCTCTCTACAAAATCAGATGTCCCACTTGCTAATGGAAAGAAGAGTATTGACCTCCCAGGTTCTGAAGCTATTAGGTACCATGGCAGCTACATTCATAGAGGTTTCTCTGGGACAGATGCACATGAGAATACTCCAATGGTTACTTTTCATCCAGTGGTCTTATCTACAGCTTCCAATGTCATTCAAGATTATATTGACAAATGCTTGCAAAAAGGACCTGCTTTGGTGGTTGAACAGCCACCAGGTAACTGTAGGTCGTCCATTTGTACTTCCCCCTCCCTCAGCCACGGTGACCATGGATGCTTCCCTGATAGGGTGGGGGGCTGTTTCAGGGAAGAACTGTCCAAGATACTTGGTCAGAGATGGAATCCAATTTGCACATCAATGTCCTAGTGTTGAGAGCAGTGTTTCTAGTGTTGCAGCACTTACACGACTCTCTACCTCAGGAGACGAATGCAATCCAGAAGGACAACATGTCAGTGGTCTGGTATATCAACAAACGGGGGAATCAAGTCTTACCCCTTATGCCGAGAGGCCCTGAGAATTTGGCAGTGGGCTGTATCCACCGGGTGCTTTCTGATAGCAACGCACATCCCGGAGACATCCAACGTGATAGCGGACTAACTGAGCAGAGCCATTCTGTTGCCCCACGAGTGGTCTCTCAAAGAACAAGTGGCAGAAATGATATTCCACAGATGGGGCCAGCCTTGCTGCAACATTTTTGCATCCCCGATGAATGCCAAATGCAGAAGCTACTTTGCCCTGTATCCTCCACTGGGGGACAGCCCAAGGGATTCGCTCGTACACGATTGGCCCTTGGGTCTCCTTTATGCCTTTCCACCAACCTCTCTGATCCCCAGATTTTTACAGAATGCCAAAAGCTTGGGAAGGACTGTTATTCTGGTAGCCCCGTTTTGACCTCAGCAGATATGGTTCCCCTTCCTTCAGCAATATCAAGTGGAAGAACCTTGGGTTCTGGACCCAGTGCCAGACCTTCTGACTCACTCATCGGGAGTTCTTCACCTCTCTTTTCACTCCCTCAAACTGACAGCTTGGCTGCTCCACTTTCCAACCTAGCCACGTCATATAATTTGTCTTCCGCAGTGCAACATATTCTAGTTTCTCCTCATAAAGTCTCCACCAGGAAACTGTACAACAGTAAATGGAAGCGGTCTGTTTATTGGGCTTCTCAACATGATATTTATCCCTATGTCGCTCCTATTCATAGTATTCTGAAGTTCTTGACTACGCTTTTCATGAAGGTGCAGCAGCTGCCACTATAAAGGTTCAATTGGCTGCGATATCCAACTTTCATTTAGGATGAGAAGGCTCTAATATTATGTCTCACAGATTATGTAAAGCCTTTCTGAAAGGGACTCATCACCTTAGGCCACCTATCAGACATCCAGTTACTCCCTGGAATCTAAATTTAGTACTGTCTCAACATATGCTTCCCCGTTTTGAGCCTGCATCATCTTGTCTTCTGAAGTTTCTTTCTTGGAAGACAATTTTTTTGGTGGCTATTACCTTGGCGCATAGAGTTTCTTAACTACAAGCTCTTTCTATCAGACCTCCGTATCTGATCTTTCACCCCGACAGAGTATCTCTCAGGACAAATCCTACCTTTCTTCCTAAGGTCTTCTCCGAGGCTAATTTGAACCAGTCTATTGAGCTTCCCACTTTTTTCAGACATCATTCTAATAAATTGGAATACATGTTACATAAGCTTGATGTTCACAGACAATTGAGGTTTTATTTGGACAGAACAAAGGAATTTAGGAAATCGGATCAGGTCTTTGTTTCCCATGCGGACAATAAGAAGGGGTTTCCTGTATCTGAATTTACATTGTCTAAATGGTTATCTGATTGTATAAAATGTATATATTCTTCAGCCAACCAACCCTAAGAACGTGACGTGAAAGCTCATTCTACCAGGGCAGTCTCTACTTCTCTGGCTCATGCAGCCTGTTTGCCTTTGGACACCATTTGTGCAGCTGCTACTTGGTCCAAACCTCATATGTTTATCACTCACTACAAAGTGGACAGAGCCTCCAGGGACAGGGCTTCCTTTGGTTCCACTGTTCTCAGGAATGTACTCCCGAGCCACCCAGAATTAGGGTGCTTGGGACGCTACCTACGTGTAAGAACAAATGGCGAGATTGAACAACTTCACATAAAGAAGTTATGTTCTTACCATAACATTCCATGTGAGTTGTTCATCTCGCATTTGTTCTTACACTCCCTCCCACCTTCCCCCTCCAGGTTCTTGAAGAATGGGTATGACTGGTGGTCTGGTTGGTCTGACTAGTGTCCTTCACTCCAGCCAGAGTATCTCTTAGCTAATTGTAAATATGTGTATACATATGTATATATTTTGCATATTGGTATGTTTAGTTGTATTCTTTCATGCTGGGTTCAGCAAACTAGATCTGAGGTTAGTCAGAGAGCATCATGGGATAGGGACTGTGCCTTGAGCTACTCAAAGATCTTGAGTTTGGAAACCGGCCGACTCGGAGCCGATCCATCGGCTCCGAACCCATGTGTAAGAACAAAGGCGAGATGAACAACTCACATGGAACGTTATGGTAAGAACATAACTTCTTTTTTTTTTTTATTACTGTTTTTATTTTTACATGTAATTAACCTAAAAAATGTCATTATAATGTTGTACCACTGTCAAAGTTGCTAATTTTTTCTACAAAATATGTGACTATTAATCTTTAACACTGAAAAAATAATGCAAATTTTCATAACATATGGAACAAAATCCTTTTATAAGTCTTTGTACATTGTTTGTTGTTATTTGCGGAGCTTTTCTCCCCGGGCCTCTGCTGAAAATGGGTCTGTGCCCATTCGGAATTTCCCGGTAAACAAAGGTAAAATAAAATTAAATTAATAAATAAGCAGGAGATGTCCAACTAAATACAGATTCAGTCTGTTGGTCACACGCCATAAACAATACCTTAAATCCCACATTCCTCATAAATTTTTTCTGATTACCAGCTAAGACAAAACCTTTAGTGTTCATGAACACAGCAAGCCTAAAACACAGATCAATAAACCTGGAAATGAATCTATTCAAACCAAGATAATACCTTTAAGTAAACCTTGGCTGAAAACAGACAGCTGGATATTTCTGTGTATTAATGAAAAGTATTATATCTTCACAGACAATTGGTGAAGCAAGAGCACTGAGGGATTTGTAAAAATATTAGTTGGTAAATAAGCAAACTTAACCCCAAACTAGTTGCCAGTAATAATAGGACTGTGCTGAGATAATAGTCCTAACTATGTGACAATAGAATGGACTCTTAGCTGCACTAAAAATTATGCATTTCTAGAGTATACATCCTACCATCATCATCCACCACCCTAATACAAGATACCATGAACACTATACTATCCAAACTCAAATAACATTTACTAATTCATTTATTTAAATGTATTTACCAGGGTGGAACACTGATCAAATAATGACCAATTACAGGTTCAATCTGGGTTACATTATAGTGTAACAAAAGATTGTACAGTATACAAATAACAATGGTTTACATTTATGAGTAAGCACAGAAAATCTGACAAAATATTCTAAAAACATCTAACAAACCAAATATATTTACAGTTATGTAACTGAAATAGAGAAGGTAGAATAGAGCTAAAGTAATATAAGTAGAAGTAGAAGAGGCAGAGATATATGTAATAGTTGCTAGGTTACAAAGCTAATAGAAAACAGTCAGATGAAAGAAGGGATGACATTATATGTAGCAGGTTTTGAGCAGAAATGGTGTAGTAAGCTGAATCACAGTTTAGGATGAGTGACTTAATCAGGAAGATGTAAGGGAGGTAAAAATACTACTAGTTGGAGATCTTGGTTTATGAGACATGTCCTTTAGATGGACAGTTCCATTCAAACTTTTTTATTAAGTACTGTTTGAACTGTGGCCTGATAAGGGAGTACTTTTTGTGATTGGTTAAATCAGGAGGAAGTGACTGCCATAATTTTGGGACCAGTACAGAGAAGCCCTGGCTAGTAGAGTGCAGTTTGAGAGAAGGGGGTTGTAAGGGAGGGACCAGATCTAGCTTGATTTCTTAGGTTATAGGTTTGAATGGCAATAGCAAGTTGGAAGCAAGAGGGGAAGGGGTGCCACGTTTCAGAGTTTTGAAGAGTAAGGAACCAAGAGGATGATTTGATCTGAGTTATACTGAAAGCCACTTAGTGTCTGAGAGATTAAGGCAGTGCTGTTAATTTCATGGTAAGTTAGCTATGAATCAAAATATTTTATTGGGGAGAGTCTGAAGGGTGGCAGTATTTTTGACAGAGGCAGGCACAAACAAGAGGAGAAAACACAAGAGGCCAGCATGTGCAGCTCTAAACTATTTAATGAAAAATAGCTATAATCCAGGCATGAAATGCCACTAAATACATGTAATCCTTTTCAAACCGGTTTCGGCTTTACAGCCTTCTGCAGTGAAAAAGCATTTCATATCCACAAAGAACTCGTGAATATTTATACATACCATCAACCAATAGGAAAAATGGTATAGTCCAACCCTAAGGTTGGATTGGTTTGGCCAGGCATACCGTACTGGCGAGGCGTGGGGTTTAACAAACAAGAGGAGACCACACTCAAGTTGGGCAAGAAGGATGCCTTTTCCTATATCACCCCCTGCTGGATGTTAGAGGAATTGAGATATTTTGTTGGCCCAGAAGAGTAGACAGTTGATCTTGGCTCTTAATTTTTCTATGAGCTCATGAAGGTAAAGTGATATTTCTAGCCAGATCTCCATCATCTAAAGGAGGTGCCTCGTACAATGGGATTGTTATCACAGTCTGGGATATTAAAGTATTGGGGGATTTAGATAATCTTTTATGGGTGCCAAATACCATGGACTTTGTTTTTTTTTTTTCTCACTTTTAGCATTAGTTTATTGGAGTTTAGCCAGTGCTGTGACTGAAGAAGGTCCTTTTGAAGATAAATTTCAATTTTATGATGTGAGGGATCAGACCTATTGATGACCATGTCATCTGGATACAGAAGTAGTGGTAAGTAGGGCAGGTCTGATGTCGATGAAGATTGAGAATAAAAGAAGTCCAAGAATAAAGCCCCGCAGGACTTCAGAGTGAATAAGGGAACTGATGGGAAAAGTAGGTCCTATCTTTACCTAGAATGAATGGTTGGATGGAATGTCTTTGAACTATGCAGTAGAACCAGGGCTGACCCTAGTGTCATGCAGATGGAGAAGTAGAATTGGATAGTTGACCATGTCATAGTGACAATAGTCAAGACACCTACATGTTGACAGGAAAGCCAGATAGCAGAACAACTAAACAGAGACATAGCAGAAAAATAACTTGACCCAGCTTGTCAAAGAAGATACCAGACCCAATCCTATGACAGTAAACAATACAATCCTAGATATAGTTAGCACAAACAGCTGATATATTGTTAACCCTAAAAATTATCCAATTCACAATAAATTAGACAGACCAGTTCTTGCTACCTGGAAATATAAAATGTGAAAACTACCCCAGACTCATTTGAATGCATACCATTTCCAAAGTCATTGATTTTTTTTTTATGTGAAACAGAAATACATTTTGTAAACTGGCAGCAGCTATACAATTGTCAGGCTCCAGCAACAGGGCTCCCATCCTGCTAGAACATACTAATGCACATGCACAATAAGATATCCCCCTGTACAGAAAACCATGAGTTTCCAGTGAAAAAACGTAATCATTAACAAGAGATCTAAAAATAGAAATTAAAACCAGAGGCAAAGCATGTTTATGCTTGAAAGAGGCAGGAATAACCACAGTAAAAGAGAACATTTCCAATTCCAAAAAGGCACCATAATAAATACAAATAAAGCTAAATTGACCTACCTACCTATGTTGTCTGCAAAATAACTACTCAAGGAAAATGTTTTCTGTCATGCTATGGCAAAAACAAAAACAAAAAAACAAAATAAAAAAAAAACCTTCTGCAAAACTGTCCTTGTAGCATGCAATACGCTACCACACAAAATACAGAAAGCTAGCAAATTAGCATTTTAGAGAACCAGGTTAGATATAGGGAATTGGTACCAGACTGAAAATCACACTGCACTCAGTAATGTGCAACCATAGCGATATATAGACAACAAGGCAACTAGTGGAAGTATGTAAATAAATATGCATTTTTATACATAATGCAGTGATTCATGCAAATTACATTCATGTAAAAGTTCCACTGTAGTTTACTGAACTATCTTAGAAACCAGTCATCAGATCATTTCACTTACCGTACCTTACTTAAAGCTAAACAAATAAATACATACATATATATATATATATATATATATATATATATATATATATATATATATACTATTTACAGTGTAACAAACACTGGCAGCAATCAAATAAACTCAAGCTAAATTAAAACATATATAATTACACATTTTCCAGATATCAAAATGGTAAACAAAAAATAAATTCTTGATGAAAAAGAAATTGACAGAATGTATCACCTGATTTATATTTCTACTACAACGGTAGCTAACAATCTGAGTGAGACTATATACATATATATGTATATATATATATATATATATATAGAGAGAGAGAGAGAGAGAGATAAAGAGAGGAGAGGGAGAGATATACACACACAAAAAGGAAGAGAAAGAGAGAAATGGATATTGTAAGAGCCAAACATACACTAGTGGCAGGGCTTCCACAAAAAAAAATGGCTACCTTTTTATAAAGTCACAGGAAAAATAAAAAATAACTGCAAGTTTGGCTTGAAACTAAAGCAAACAAGCATAAAAAAGCAGTACCTTTGGCTATTTTTCCATCAAACAAACTTATATTCTGTCTCCATTCATAGGCTGTCTAAAAATAGTCACAGTGTATAGACCTTGACTTGTCTACAACTGTGGTTCTAAACTCTGGATGTTTCTTTCAAGTTATTTTCAAAGTTAGCTCTGACTGGGCTCTCACATTCCACTTGTCTAGGTGTCTTCCTGTCAGGCTACAACTTACTCACTGTGAACATTCAGCTAATTAATGAATTTCCTACAGACTACTTCATTTTATATAGGTATAGTTTGCACTCAGTGGCTTGTTAAACTGAATAATGCATAGTGAGCCTGATTCCAAAAGACTTGCTCTCAGTGTAAGTGACCACCTGTAATGAGAGCAGGTGTTTTGGAATCTGGTCCTCATAGTAAGCCTGTTTATAGATAGACCTTACACTGAGGTGACTTAAACTAACAGCAAGCCTTTTGGAATCAGGGCAGACTTACACTGAAAGCAACTCTTTTGGAATCTGGCACAGTATTTGCGAGACTAATTGTTGAGAGAATATACCCATGCTGCATAGTGCAGCACATATTTTAAAGATGTATTACAGCTGTTTAATAATAAATTGATTACTGTAAATATTTGTGAACATGTGCGCAACCTTCATTAGCAGTGAGGCATTTCATCATCCTTGCTTTGAAGTTTCATTATAGGTTGATTGCTTTTTTGTTGACTTGCCATATGGTAGACTTGATCAGGTACAAATTTTGTGCGGTATGACTGATTGCCCTTTCAGGGTAGTTGTGTGACCACTGAGTCCGTATACAAGGTGGGATGTGGGAAGCCACTGTATTGCAGAGTTGGACCCCCCACATAAATTTTGCTTTTGTTTGTCTGGGTGTTTTCTGCTGACATATAGATAGCTGATGGAGATCCTTTTTTGGTTTTAGTTTAATGTTTACTTTTGCAGAAGTTGTAAAAATGAATGTTAAAGGTTTGCCTTTTCTATTATTTCCTGTTGTAAAGATGTTGTTTTAAAGTATAGTTGTGTTGTAGATCAGTATTTATTTATCAGTTATTTGTTTTTGTTTACCAGGATACTCCAGTTGGATACATGGACTATTTTCAATGGAAGCCCATGAAAAAAAGCTAAAGAAATAGTAGATGTACAATATAACAAAGTTTAAACAAGCTCTAAAGACATGTATAATAATGAAATTCATTAAAATGAAATAAACAGTAAATATCATTCCAAGTTTTGAAGCATAATAAGTTGTAAGAAGTGACACTAATACGCATTGCAGAACATCACTGAAGCAGGAAATTATCAGTGTGTAAATGTGAAGTAATTTGTTGCAAAGGATGCTGTTCTGCTTGTGTAGCATGCCTTGAAAGGCATTTTTTAGTTGGCTTTGCATTTGCTGACATTTATTAAACAAATTATTTTTTTTGAATGACTGGCAAATAAAGAACTTGTTCATCAACATTTTCTCATATACCTTTTGCATTTTATAATGCCTTTGATTAAAATATTTTTGGTTTACCAAGTATTAGGGTATGTAAATTCATGTAATGCTCTCATTTAAGAGAAGTAGGATCAGGTTAATGATGTAAAGTACTGTTTAATGTCTGGTTATGCTTTTTTCTCCAAAGAGTCAGAAAGTTATGGATCATGAGGCAAACCATCACTTTATTGATGATAAAATTAATGATTTTAATGATGAATTGCCTATACTTTGAAGCATGTATATGATTGTATATTGCATCTGGGTTCCCTGAAGGTGTTCTACAGATAGGGGCTTTAGAATATTACTCTTTGGAGGGTTTTACTGTGTCTGGTATTGTTGGTAATAAATATGTACATATGTTTTGTACATTTCAAATATTTGCTTGTTCACAGATTACAATTGATATAAAAAGTGTACACACCCCTGTTAAAATGCCAGCTTTTTGTGATATAAAAATGAGACCACAATAAATCATTTCAAAACCTCACAAATTTACTATTGGATTTAGGTCTGGGCTCTGGCTGGACCATTCCAAAATTTTAATTATCTTCTGGTGAAGCCATTCTTTTGTTGATTTGGATGTATGCTTGGGGTCATTGTCCTGTTGAAAGGTGAAATTCTTCTTCATCTTCAGCTTTCTAGCAGACGCCTGAAGGTTTTGGGCCAAAAGTGACAGGTATTTGGTACTGTTCATAATTCCCTCCACCTTGACTAAAGCCCCAGTTCCAGCTGAAGAAAAGCAACCCCAAAGCATGATACTGCCACCACCATGCTTCACTGTGGGGATGGTGTTCTTTTGGTGATGCGAAGTGTTGTTTTGCACCAAACGTACCTTTTGGAATTGTGGCCAAAAAGTTCAACCTTGGTCTCATCAGACCATAACTCATTTTCCCATATAAAAGTCATTCAAATAGCAACTCATAAAAAATAAATGTAATATGCAGTATGGAAATAACTCCTCAACTTGAGTACTGCTGAGATGTTACAGTTTTCATTTTCAGAATTTTCTTAATTGCATACATATGCTCGTGAACCCGGTCCCTAAGTCTGCGATCCAGTCTTCCCCAGATAGAATGAGGGACAGCACAACAAAGGGCCAGGTATACAACTGATCTACTTGGATTTTTCTCTTAAAGACAAAGTTAGGACAGAGGCCTAATTTCTCAGAAAATTGCCAATTTTCTTAATCAATGCAGTGAGTAGTCAGAGGTTGGCTTTCTGTAAACACAAGATGTGTAAGTGTTCCCATCAGGAACACCCTACCCCTGCACCTCATCCTGTCTCTTTACAGATTTGGAATTAAGGAGGGATTTAGTTGAGTTTTGCCCTTGGTTACACCTTGTTTGTCCCTAAAATGGGTGGTGACATAAGGAACTTATTTAATTAAATTAAAATGTTTTGTCCGAAAGTTAAACTTGTTTAGTTTAGAAGTGAAGTTGCCTTTGTGCTCTCACATGACTCTTCTAAAACTAACCCCCCATTCCCCCCCACTTCAGCTCACCTTTAACCCCGGTATAACATTACCAAGAACAAGTCTCCTCTTAGATGAATTATGCCCATTACCAGTCGGTGGGACCGATTCAATGCCAAAAATCCCAGTCATGTTTGGCATCCCCAAGGTCCAAGGATTGGGCTTCTGGGAAAGACTTTTCTTTCTAGTGAAAGGATGCAGACAAATTTTTTTTACACACACTACCCCCTGGATGATATTTCCTCT
The DNA here is from genome assembly GCF_019279795.1 of Protopterus annectens. Classification (NCBI taxonomy): domain Eukaryota; kingdom Metazoa; phylum Chordata; order Ceratodontiformes; family Protopteridae; genus Protopterus; species Protopterus annectens. The sequence continues at coordinate 1,335,578,740 of NC_056726.1, forward strand.
TCCATGATTAAATGACACAGAAGCTGCAGACTTCTTACAGTTTCTTAATGGTACGACTGACTTCTTGAATTTTTTTCTAATTTTTTTTTCTTATCTAATATCAACCACTGATGTAAAGATGTAAAGTTGAAAAACACATCTTGTGATTGATGAAATTAGGCTGGAAGTTACAGCTAAAGGGTAAATCTGTGGGTTCCCCTCTCTTAATGACCTCTCTGACCAACCACCATGTTTGCGATTTTTGCCATTAGCTACGTTCATACATTACTCAGACTAACTCTCAGACTACTACTGATTTGAAAAATTGGCAATTTATCTGTTAGAGAGTCCTCCTCTCTGAGAAATTAGGCCTCTGTCCTAACTTTGTCTTTAAGATAATAAATATAAGGAACCATATGTATGCAATTAAGAAAAATTCTGATGTTAATTGCTTTGGCTAAACACATTGCCAGCCACATCCTGGGCACTCTCGTTATCGTTATAGACACAGAACCAAACAACATCCGGGGGGGGCAATAACCTTTATTTTAACTGTGAACTGGAACTGGTGGCAAACAGCTTAGCGCTAGGCACTACCTTGTTTAAATGAAAATGAAAACAGTACAGCAGTACTCAAGTTGAGGTTTATTTAGGTAGTTACTTAATGTATGTATTTTTGTTTCTGACTTCATGTGGTGTGTTTTTTGTGTAGCACTTCTCATTTATATACTGTCTATTTTTTTTTTAATTATTGTTGTTGTATAATAATATCTATCTTTACATCCATTACTGCATATTACATTTATTTTTATGAGTTGCTATTTGAATGACTTTTTATGTTGAATTTTCACTTTTAATGTCATTTATTTTATTTATTATTTTAAATAAATATGTTATTATATTTTTTTTTTTTTTTTTTTTCTTTTCACTTTTTCACACTTTTGAAATGGTTATTTAAAACATGAATTAATGTTTGTTTTTTTTTTTTTCAAGTTGTTCTTTATACCTTTTTTATACCTGCTTAAATACTACAACAATGAGCTTTACCCTATGTTGTTCATTTTCCCATATGCTTTTGGGAGACTTGATGTATTGTTTTGCAAATTTTAGCAGGGTCTGGATGTTTTTCTGTGTAAGAAAAGGCTTCCATCTTGCAACCCTACCCCATAGCCCAGACATATGGAGAATAAGGGAGATTGTTGTCACATGTAGTACACAACCAGTACTTGCCAGAAATTCCTGCAGCTCCTTCAGTGTTGCTGTAGGTCTTTTGGCAGTCTCCCTGATCAGTTTTCATTTTGTCTTTTCAACAATTTTGGAGGGATGACCAGTTATTTGCAACATCACTGTTGCCCCATATTTTCTCCACTTTTTGATGACTGTCTTCACTGTGTTCCATGGTATATCCAATGCTATGGAAATTTTTTTGTACCCTTCTCTTGACTGATACCTTTCAACAATGAGATCCCTTTGATGGTTTGTAAGCTGCCTGTGAACCATGGCTTTTGCTGTAGCAGGCAACGGAGCAAATGTCAGGAAAATCCTGCTAGGACAGCTGAACTTTATTTGGGGTTAATCAGTCTCTTTAATTGATGGCATGTGTGTACCCAAGAAGACTGAATGCTGTAATTAAATCAAAAGGTGCTTCAAGAAAGTATTAGTTTTTTTATATTTATTCCCCTAACAGATTTGTTTGTTTTTCAATTGAATTGCACAGGTTATAGGTCACATTAAAGGTTGCAAAAGTTTTGAAATGATTTATTGTGGTCTCATTTTTTATATCACAAAACCTGGCATTTATATGTATACTTTTTATATCCACTGTATATTAGATAGCATTATTTTTTGTGTTTGATTATTTCAGATATGGTTCTTTACATTGAATCTAGAACTGACATTTCTCAAACATCTCTAAAAACAGCTGACAGATCCTATTAGAGCATGGGACCCACATATTTATTAATTTTCATGAGCAGACCTTATACACTCATTACTGTGTGTTCTATTGCAGAGTAAATAATTTTATTTAGTTTGTTTATTTATTGACATTTAATTACCAGAAAAGTCTGATTGGGTAAGAGCCCATTTTCAGTGGAGGCCCAGGGAGAAAAGTTACAAAGTATTACAAAACATTTTAAGAATAATAATTTCACAGTCTTAAAAAAAAACAATACAAAAAGAAATGCAGTTTAAATAATTATATCAAATTAGACATAATATGAAAACATTGATTAAGAAAAGATACAAGCTACATGACAATTATTTAATAGTTAAAGAAATTTTAGCCAGTTTATCAAGAAATTAAAGGTAAGTTATTATAATACCAACAAGAATTGCACTAAAACGTGAGAGAAAAGCAGGCTTATAGTATATTTAGAGAGAAAGTCAGGGGCAATAAATTGATAGAAGTAAGGAAGTGAGTAAAGAAGGGAGAACAAGGAGATATAAGGTATGAATAAGCATTTGTCCACATTTAGTGATATAGTTTATCCAGGTGTTAAGCAAGAACAGAGACAGCTTTTGGCTAGGAAGTCTTTCAGAATGGTTTTGAGGGATGGGAAGGAGAGTATTGTCCTGATGGATAAAGATAAGCAGTTCCAGGCCTTAGCATCATGGTACAAGTAAAGACAATGTCCAGCAGATTTGATACATTTGTGGACAGACAGTAGTTTTTGGTCATTTTTTTTATTTTGGAAAATTTTTATTTATTTTGTCTTCATGTCCCAACTTGTTAACGTCGTCCTCAGAATGGAACTCAAAAAGTTTAGTGCATATAACCTATCCATCAAAAGGGCTATATAAACAACCTGAAAATATTACTGCACAACACTTAATACAGACTGAAGCTTCTAAAGAGCTTTACCAGTTGCCCAATAGTCTATAGTTGCTAAGCACTAGTTCACTGACATTATTTTTAAATTTAAGGGAAGGATTTTTAGAGTCTTCAGCCACTGCAAACATTTAAGTTGTATTTATGTAATATTTCCCAGGACCGCTTGAATCACATTCCCTGCTCCTTATGTGAGTATTCCATGGCTTCTGATCCAGAGCAGTGCTCTGTGGTTATCAACTTCAGAACTGATTGAACCTGTTCTAACCCTTTGACACAGGCAGGGTAGGTAATCCAGTCTTTTTTTCATATTCCATAACTCTGCCAAATGACTTCTCTAACGGAGCCCCATCAGCTCATTCATACCTCCAGAGGCAAGGGCCAAGTACACCTGAAGTGGACAAAAGCCCTATGGACAATTTGTTCCCATCTGGGGGTCTGATAAGCTCATTTTCCTCCAAGATGTGACAGCATGGTATTAGGGGGTGGGTCAGTTTACCAGTCTTGTGGTGGTCCACACCAACTTTTTCCTACTCCTTCCATGTCGATAGCCAGTATATTCAGTGTACTCATAATGGCTGCCTGGAGATGGAATGATGTGCGTGATCCCAACTCTGTCTTTCCTGACTTAGTGGTACATCTGCTTCAAGAATATACAGTCTATGATGAAGAATAAGACCCTTCACAGTGCCCTGTGGCTGGGGTAGGGTCCCCTTGCTGGTTATTTCCCCAATTTAATCCAATGACTCTAGCATTAATTTTGCAGGATTAAGGTGCTTGAGAACTGAGATATTAAGTCTCCACAGACAGTAGTGTGGGATAATTCCTCTAATGGTGATAAAGTAACCATTAGCAATAAATGCGTAGACAAAATTGTTGGTATAACACCAAATCCTCTGATCCAGTCTGTAAAGTAACCTTCAACAACACATTTTCTGTCTCTTATTCTTCATGCCCTCGCATCTGTGCAATAATTTGTGAATTACAATGTGGTTTGAGTTTAGAAAATGTCACTCCATCTACCATTCCTAGCTTTTTTAAAACTGTTGAAAAGTCATGACTGATAAAGATGTTTTAACTTCAATGTCAGAATCCAGTGGTGACAGTAAGCAATTAAATTGTCCTCATAGCATTTTGTCTTCAGGTCAGATTGTACATTTCAGAAGGAATAGACAAATGAAGGTCACAAATAATCTAACAACAAAAAAAAAAGTAATTGTTGTCAATCATCCTGCACCATGCTCTTTAATCCTATAACTGTTCTAGCACTGTCTTGCCATGTATCTTTAACTTTTGTAGAAGCTGACTACCAGAACAACCTCCTCTATGATAAGCAAAACCACAGGAGGAAAATATGACTACTTTATACCCAAAGTTCTCTAACGTCCCTAACTTACCATTCTCTGAGTCTGATAGACAGTCTACTGGTTTTGGACATTAATCTAACTGTTGTTTCCTTGCTCTCAAGAGAACATTTGCTGTCTTTGTTGGGTGCGAACCCCATTTATATTCAGTGAACACAGATGCATAGCAACCCTTAAAAATAAAAATGAAAAAGGTGGCAAAGTAATGGACTAATAACTTTAGTGGACCTCACTAATATACTTGTGATTCCCAAATTAAATAGTGGGGGGATTCAAGCATAGCCTATGGTTCAACACAATCAAGCAACAGTCATCAATTAATCATGCAAGTTGTGATCTGACAAAAGTATATATAATCCCTAAATACAATAATGCTTCATGACATATTGTCTTACAAGAGCAGTTTACAATGAAGCAACTGCAAAATAAGCAACCCATTAGTTATGGGTGCTAACCCTAACATTGCCCCTTGTCCCAACCTAACCTGCACTTTAAATTAATAAAAAATTCCCTGTAACACTGTCACTATTCAAACAAATCTGAGGCTAGTGTTATGGGGGGGTGAGGATTGTGAAGGAAATACTTTCCCTTTCTCAATCTTTTGTGTGCTCATTGTTTAAGGCGATCAGACTTCTGTATGTTCGACCTTCTTAATGCCAGCTTTTAACCATGACATTAAGAACATTCACTCATATAGAAGGCAACCATATATGTATCCGTGTGTGTGTGTGTGTGTGTGTGTGTGTGTGTGTGTGTGTGTGTGTGTCTGTGTGTGTCTGTGTGTATATATATATATATATATATATATATACATATATACATATATATATATATATATATATATATATATATATATATATATATATATGTATATATTTATATATATATGGGATCCAGACACATGCTCGACTAGCATATGTTCGAATCACAAAACACCGAACACACATACACGAAAGTGCTTAACATCGACAAGCGCTTCTGTGTATGTGTGCCTGTCGGACTACAGTGCGGGTAAGGGAAAATTCCCTTTTCCCCACTGTAGTGCAATCTTGGAGTGAGAGCATTAAAGTAGAGGGGGTGTGGGGGTGCAGGGGCCCCCTTGCAGAAACGTAGATTTTTTTTTGAACTACACATACACGGAAGTGCTTTTCGATGTTAAGCGCTTTTGTGTATGTGTGTTCGGTGATTCAGACACATGCTAGTCGTCCACGTGTCCTAGACCCATATATATATATAATATATACATATATATATATATATATATATATATATATATACATATATTTATATATATATATATATGTGTGTGTGTGTGTGTATATATATATATATATATATATATATATATATATATATATATATATATATATATATATATATATGGGTCTCATGCAGAATGTCGAAGCTGAAAACTTTGAATTGCATATGGTGGAAGACCATGTGATCGAAGTTTTAAAACTTTGAAATTCTGCATGGAGATCGGCATACAGTGCGGAACGGAAGTTTTCCCCTTTCCTCGCTGTAGTGCGATCTTGGAGTTGGTATATTTAAGTAGCGGGGGGTGTGGGGGTTGCAGGGAGGCTTGCTCCCCTGCATATATCTATTTTAAATTGCTTTTATTTTTTTTTGTTTTGTTGAATGATCAACATTATAAAATTCGATCATATGGTTTCTACCATATGTGCTCAATATTTTGTACTGTCGATCATTCAACACAGACCCATATATACATATATATATATATATATATATATATATATCTGTGTATTATATATACAGATAGACAGATGTATAGATATATCTATCTATATTTATTTTATTTATTTAACATTTCTTTCCTGGGAAAGTCTGACTTGGAATGAAGCCAATGTTCAGCAGAGGCCCGGGGAAAAACTATCCAGATGCATGTCTTTGTATCATGGGAGGAAACTGCAGCACCCAAAGGAAACACCCCATGAATGCAGGGAGGACATGCAGACTGTGCACAGAATGCACCTCAGCCGAGAATCGAACAGGAGAACCTCTTGCTGTGAAGCAACATCGCATCCGCTGCACCACTGCACCATATTTTTTTTTATATATATATATATATATATATATATATATATATATATATATATATATATATATATATATATATATATATATATATATATATATATATATATATATATATATATATATATATATATATATATATATATAGTTCCCCTTCATATTATCAAATTTCTCTAAACTCGAAAGTCATAAACTCTAAACCAGAATCTTGAATTTAGAAAAACTCGATCATAACATATGAAAGGGACAAAAAAAAAAATTAATACCTTTCAAAAGTTTTTGCAGGGGGGCTTCGCCCCCATGCGCCCCCCACACCCCCTACTTAAATATACCTACTCCGAGATTGCACTATAGTGAAGGAAAGGGAATCTCCCATTCCTCGCTATACGCGTAAGCGCAAAATGGAAGATTTTCCATTCCTCCGCTGTAGTACGGTCACAGAACATTCACATTTATACTGCTAGGGTACAGGAGACCTGGTCCCCTGCAATAAGGTAAGTTAACTTTTTATTTTTTTAAACCTAAGGCTCCCATTCACAATTTCGAGTGAATGGAAGTTCGAGATTCATAATCTCGAGCTTCCATCCATTTGATCTTGTGAAGGGGAACTATATGTATAGCTATGTATATATATATATATATATATATATATATATATATATATATATATATATATATATATATATATATGGGTTACCCTTCATTTAACGAAGTTACATTTCAACGAATGTTACTTATCTGACCTCACTTCTCAGAAGCTGCATTCCACCGAAATCACTGACTGCCAAAATCCTTTCCTTGTGAAAGGAACCACTTGGTCACTATGGGAATAAGCCTAAATGTACAAAAGTAAACCCACCAAAGTGGGGGGGGCTTCACCCCCCACACTCCCCCATCTGAGGACTTTGTCCCCCCACACACACACACACACACACACACACACACACACCGAGATAAAAACTCCGAGATCGCACTACCCTGAAGAGAATACAAAGTTCACCATGGTGGCCAAGTGGTTCCTTTCACTGGGAAAGGATTTCAGTGAAATGCAGCTTCAAAAGAGTCGGCTAAGTAACATTCACTGACATGTAATTTTGTTAAAAGAAGGTAAGTATATATATATATATATATATATATATATATATATATATATTTATGGGTTGCCTGCACATAATATAAACCATAATTTTATCAACAGTCAAAATACTGATAAAATATTTAAACTATAGCAAAACTGCAAAAAATATCTAAAATACCTAAACAAAAATACTGACTAAATTGAAGTTATACCACGAATTGGTTTATGCCCTTACCCACTGTCATGTTACCTTGCAGTGGCCCCCTGCAAAAACTTTGACAAATGTGATAAAATTTAACCTCAGAGAAAAGCATTGAAAAAAATCTGACAAAGTCAAACCACGTTTTGTCAATGTTTTTGCAGGGGGAGCAAGCCCCCACACCGCTAATTATATATACCAACTCCAAGGTTGCACAGCAGTGGAGAAAGGGCATAAACCTTCCTTAGTATGATTTCATTTTTGTTGGTATTGTTAGATCTTTTTACTGTGTTGACACTTGAAATGCTGATATTTTGCTGTTAGTCTTTTGACTGACAATCAAACAATGGTTTAGATTATGTGTAGATTACATGTGTGTGTGTGTGTGTGTGTGTGTGTGTGTGTGTGTGTGTGTGTGTGTGTGTGTGTGTGTGTGTGTGTGTGTGTGTGTGTGTGTGTGTATGTGTGTGTGTGTATTTTTTTTGTCCATGGTAGAGCACTAATCACAAATGACCAGTTGCGGGCTCAGCCTGCTGTTGTTGTACTGGTGTTATGACTGTGACTACATATAATCTGTGCTGCAGGGGGTACATTAGGGCTGATGCATATTCTGACTTCAAACCAGCAATGAAAGATGCATTGAATGTATGCATAATACAAAAAAATGACATTTTTTTTTTTTTGTTCATTAACATGATGAACCAACTATCCCTTTTCAGGAGCAGCACAGGAGAACTATCTGGATAAGTGACTTTCTCAGTCATATGATATGCAATTGGAGGCTGAGAGAATCAAACCCCAGAGTACAAGAAGCAGTTCCTTAACAGCTAAGGGCCTTAATCTTCCTTACTATCAGATACCTTACATTTTTCCATTTTGTAACTTTCATTCAGAGACTATTAAACAAGAGACATGAACAGAAGTTATAGGTCCATGGGAAAAATTCATCTGGACATAGAGATAATAATTTCATCTCAGTGCAGCAACAACCTTGTCATGTATAATCACATTTATTTCCTGCCATTATTCTCATTCAGACTGACTGACACATTTGCAGTGATTTAGACCATAATAAAAAAGTAATGAAACAGGAAGAAAAAAAAGTCAAATCCCTTTATGGGGTCATAGTATACTGCATCCAGTTTCATAAATGGGTATCATTAAACTCACAGTGGAAAAGGCCGATCAGAATACCAGCAGTGTCTACCTTACTCACAATGTCAGCAAAACTAACTAGGTCCAGTGGGTCGATGGCAACATTTCAAGTAGGCACATTATTTGGAATTTCTGGTTCTGGTCACTCTGTTGTTGCAGCAGTTCACAGTCTATATTGGCATGTGACTTCTTTAGAGGTGGTCACATGTCAAGGACAGAGAAAGACCCATTTCCATTTCTAACTCCAGTTCTAATGGCCTAGATGTTACAATATTGTAATGTACTATATCAGTGTCTTTGAACTGCTTCCAACCCTTTGCTACTGCAACTGCTACAGGATGTCTAGCAAGGCAGTTCTACCTTTTTTTATGGTTATGGTAATAGGGGTCACCTTTTGTCACAGCTTTGGAACAATTTTTGTTAAATGCAATACAATGACCATTAAAACACAGTGAACAAGCCTACTGTAGAGTTTTCAGTATCTGATCATTTTGCTCTAATAACAGTTTAATTATCTCCAGATAAGATTTATGGTCTACATTCACTAGTGAGAATGTTAATGAAAAGTGAGTTTTCTTCATATAAGCCGCTTCAAATTCCTTGTATAGGAGAACCAGGAATCAGACTTGATGAAAAGAAACCATGCTTTTCCTTTTTTTTCCCTTGGGAATGTCATAATAAATCCTTAAATGCAGCTTCCAACTATGTCCAAATGTTATACATTCATGAACAACTGTACTTGATCATTTATGTAGTCAATACAGATTTTTAAATCTTGCAAATTTAAACTGGAATACATTGTGACCTTATCTAGCATCTGCAGCATAACCTCATAGATTCCAAGTAACTCATTTATATCCTAGTGCTGCAATATTTGACAAACTTTTATAGTCCATTATCACTTTTAAAGCTTAAAACTACTTGGCTACATTCTGACTGGTTTTCCCAAGGCTGGGCTTTGGCCTATCTACAGCTTTCCTTTCATCACAGTTAAACTGGATGAGTGAGAATTACTCCATAATAAATTTAGATAAATACTTGTACAGTGTGTACAGTTTCTTCCTCTTAATTTCCTTGGCTGTTTGTGCCCAAATCAAAGTGCAGAGCTCTCACTTGTCAAAGATCACTGGTTTAGCTTAAATTATAGTGAAATTGTTTCTAGGTGTCATAGAGTCAAGTAAATAGCAACATGTTTCAGTTAGCTTTCTTTGATGCCTTCAAGGCAGATAGCCTTAATGCTAATGAATGAGTTAAAATGATGTGCATCCTATGTGGACAGGTTGCTAGAAAAGTTTTATTTGGAAGACACATCTCAATGAGACTAGACTACACATACTGTATTTGTCATATTTACTGGCTTTGTAGACACTAAAAAGTGCCAGAAATGAGCACTTATCTACCGCAACTGGAGAAACATCTCTGAAGAGCTGAATTTGCTTTCCAGCATTTGCTTCCAAGACTTTCTAATTTGGAAGTATAGGTGTATAATTCACAGGGCAGATGTGTCTTAGCCACAACCAAAATCCTATAATTCTTTTTCTTTAAATCTGTACTGATGTTGAAACATCACAATACAGAAAATATGCAAATCATTATACATAATCCACCTGTACTACCAATTATCTTGTGTAATTCTTCATTTGAACAGCTTATTTCAACAATTGTCACAGTTCTTCATTGTGATACCCCTTCATTTTTATTTTGGAATTATTAAAAGGCACCACATTACATCTTGGATAAATCTTGTTAATAGAGAATTCTCTTTCATAAATACAATATTGGCTTATAAACTCATATGAGTATATTTACCTAATGCCACAGTGCTTTATCTTTTCCCAGTATTGTATAAATAAATGCATGCACCTTATGAAAACACATAATGAAAACAAATTTTACCTACCCCTACTCTTACTATTCTCTATTTTTTCTGTTGTGTACATATTTATGCTAAATATTCTATCACCAGTCATTCTACATATTTTATTGGCACAATTCTCTTATGATGAGGTCCCTCTGAGGTGCGTCCTTAGAACCTTCCACCTGTGTACCGGCAAATATGACTAACCTATTACTGTCAGACAATATAATGCTGCACACATGTCCGTATCTTGCCAGTTACTACTTTCATTAAAGTATATTATTTTTTTCAACTCTGTTGCATCATCTTTGTTTTAAGTATGTGTAGTCTGTTTCTGGCCCCAGTAATTATGGCAAATGACTTTTCATTAATGAAAGTCATTACTGCAAATAGCTCATCAAGTGAATGTACAAAGTGCAACACATGCATGTCACTATCATTTAATTTATCAATGTCATATCATTTCAGTAAATTCAGCTTGTTATCACCATTTTCAAATACTTCACCTGTTCTACTCATCAGAAGATCTCCGAAGATAACCAGGTCTAATATACTTCTCATTTTGCTCCAAATATTTTGAAAGTACATCAATTTTAAATCTAATTTTCGATATATTTATGCTATTTATTTATTTTGCATTTGTTAACTGGGTAAGTACACTGGGTTGAAACCCTTTTCAGGTACTATTTGGGCATTAGAATAAACCTATCACATGTTTATCCAACCATGTTAGAGTAAGCATTAAAGGTGGCTGTGTCTCCATATTCATAAAAACCTTCATCTCCAAACTTGTCACACAAGATAATAACTTAAAACTCCCCCACACTGAACTTACTATTAATGAAACTCTTTACCATATCATAGGTAACTGTAGGACCTCTTCTGTGCTCCCCTCAGCCCACACCTCCTACCTAAGCAGTATGGAGTCCCTATGTATTAAGCCAAACATTATACTCATAGGAGACTTGCACATCCTAATACATGCATCCCCACAATTTTCTGGACTTTACCAATTCAAGCTCCAAGGATCAGTTAATCTGAAACTCAACCAAGGCTGATAAAATCCTGAACTTAGTCCTTACCAGTAATTGGAAGCTTTGCTCCCCTCCATCTGTAACTTCCTCCCTCGTCAAATCAGACCACAAGTCAATCATATTCACCATAAGACTGAAACACAAAGCATTTTCCAGTTTGTTGGTATTCAAAAATTATGAGAGGGCTAATATACTAAAACTGAGTGAAACCTGGCAAAATTCAAAAGCCACATCTATCTTCATGACCCACACTACTTATGTGGGATCCTTCACTTACAAATCTTTGCACATATAAATAGCTGCATAGATGCATCTGACCCCATTGGAAATAAATACAATGCCAAATTCAAAACTAAACCCATAGGGTGGAATCCAAACATAAACAGGCTCTATAAGAAAAAAAATATTACATTCAAAATAAATATAACTTTTGAGATGCCAAAAATCCTCTTGATAAAGTAAACAAGAAACTTTGGACCCTGATCAAATTAATCAATGCCAGATATGAGGTAACATAGCCACCCAGGAGAAGGATGATCATAATGCCTTCCTTAACTATTTAAAAAATCTGTGAAACAATGCCCAACACTGTGCAGAATGAATAGTAAATTATGTCACATACTCACAACCAGAAGATATAGGCAATTTACTAGAGGACAAACTTACCTCAAACCTTATCTCTCCCCAAATATTCTAATATCATGTACCTATACCTGCACCCACCCACATTTTCTCAAAACAAGTTTTCAAGGCACTATCTAAGGCCAAAAATATTATATATATGGAGCCAGTTAACATACCATGCTGCCTAATGGTCAACCTGAAACGTGACTGGTCTGATCCCCTACAGAAGTTATTCAATGTCAGCCTCAAAACAGTTTTCAGGCGAATGACTGTAGGACAGCAACAGACATTCCCTTTCACAAAGGTTGGGCTTCAATGGACCCCAGTAATTACAGACCCATTAGACTGACCAGTCTCATCTGTAAAGCTATGGAAAGAATCATTATGCATGTAATAAATAAGGATAAAAGTAATCTTCAGACATGCAACTCAGCCTAGTTCAGATTCAAGACCAGGCCCTGTCTTCTTAACATGATTGCCTTGAACAAATACCGAAGTAATGAATGAGGACAAAAGAGTGCACAACATATATCTAGGCTTCACAAATGCATTTGACACCATCCCACACTCAGGTATTGTAGATAAATTCTCACTGCTAAATGTCAATCTTTATATAACATGTTGGATAGCAAATTGTCTCATGGCCCATACATGTCAAGAAGAGCACCTCTTTGGCCCTCTTCAAAAGGAACCTTGATGATTGGATGGGAGATAGGAAATTCACCCCGGGGATCACATCAGTTGCCCTGCTAGACAGGGGTCTGGGGAAGTAAATACTGTGGGGAAGAAATAGCCAGGGAATTGTTATGGTTAGGTTTGTATAGGCTCTAGATCCGATAGCCTAGTATGAACCTATGAACATATAATAGAAATCAGGAAGTTAGGGTTGGTTGTTCTGCCTCCTCCAATGGACTTGCCATTAGTGGTGTACCCCAGAATTCAGTCCTTGGGCCACTCCTCTTTGGCATTTACTTCTCAGAGGTCAAAGCTAATGTTAAGGGTTTCAGCTGACGAAGTTTGCAGATAACTGCAAACTTGGTACCATCATAAACTCCCCAAAGGACACCAAGATCTTGCAAAAGGGCCTACCCCAAACAAATAGCTTGTGTCAAAACCATGGAAGGAAACTAAATCCCAAGATGTGTATAATAGTATCCTTTATCGACCATGACCCCCCCCCCTTATATCTATTGCATTGATAATGCAACCCTGAAAACTGATCCCTAAGCTAGGGGATTTGGGAACCTATATTGACAGCAAGCTGTCCTTTGATGACCATGTATCTGCTGTTGTGAGGAAGCCCTTTTTCAGTGCACAGTTTGCCTTTAGTCATTCCATGGTGCTCAGCACCCAACTGGCCAATCACTGAGTATAATGCCATTTCTGTATATAACTGACCAAACACTTGTCACAACTGGGATGACCACAATGCTTTCACACTAAAAAAAAATATCAAGGGCCTAAATCATAACAATTATGCAGGCCATCTCAAAGCCCTGTACCTCTTCTCACTATTATACAAGCTATAACAGAGGTTCGATAAACCCTGTTCTGTCAGACCTGGTACACAGCTGCAAGTCCAATAGTATCACAAACACCTACTCAAGGGATTCCAATCTCTTTTGCAAAATGAATAAAAGTTGTTGAAAGGATATGTTTGTAGCACAGAGCATACTGCTTCCGTGGGACTGTATTCTACTCCACATAAAGCAAAGTACTTTTCTTACTCTACTGAACAGTAATTTGGATGAATAGATAGGTAACCACAAATTCACTCTTAGTTTAGCACCATTGTCTCTCATAGATAGGAAAAACATGTAAATGTTCCAACATATCCTTGTCCCCCCCACCACCACATCTTTGTGTTACTCACATGCAAAATATAAGGGCTAGAAACTACCACAGGAATACAAGGCTATGCTTCTTAAGATCATTGCAGATCAGTAGCTTAGTAATTACCTAAGATCCTGTGACCCTATAAAGAAAAACACAGACATAAGATAAGAATAAGGATACGATGAATAACAAAAGCTATGTCATCTTCCCATTTTAGTCTTGACAATTAAACCAAATGATGCACAGATGCCATCCAACTATCTTCATTCAGCTCTTCACCAAATAAATTACTTCCAGCACAGTCACACAATGCAACACACTCTACATTCCCATATCAAGGACACCTATATTTACCTTTTTGGTAAAACTTTCAATGTAATTTCTTTCACCCATCTCCCTATAGATGTATTACACTGTGTAAATACCTGTAGATTTCCCCTGTTCCCAGCTTATAATGCTTACACCACAACATGCATATATTACCATGTCAGTAATATCCTCAATTATATTAATTATAGTTGGTGTCATATCCAAATCTTATAGATTTTCACCTTCACACAGGTTTAAACTAATACATATCAAGAATCAGGCTACATTGCTCAAGATTCAGTACTGATGCAATTATAAATGAAAAAAACTGCATCAGTAGCTTCACAATAGTTAGCATAAATTATTGAACATTTAGTTATAAACTCTATAATTAAAGCAGTTTTGATCATTTTATAAGAATCAATGGCTGCCAAAGTTTGAATACCCTAATTAAATAGTATTTTCTAGTCTATGCGGAAGTATTATATCAAAGTGACCATTTAATGACAGAGGGAATACATTAAATCATGCTGGTACACTACATTCAAATGCAATTAATTGTTCACAGCCACATACGTTTGAACAAATCGCACGTCTCAAAAACAGAATATGTTCATACGTCAATATTACCTTAATGACAGATGTGCAGTAAGCATTCTGATGGTATCATCTCAATAATTAACAATGCATTATTCAAAATTTGTCCATAAGCACTCTATTTAAAACAAATTTAGGTAATTATTTGTTAAAAGTTAAAACGTCTAGTATATTTCCATATCATGCTGAAATACTACAGGAAATTAACTGCTTCCAAGCATGGGGGCTGCATTAGCTCTCAAAAGAATAAGAAAATAAAACAGAACACATTTAGGACCTCATATTTTCCACCAATAAAAATTTTCCAGTTATTTCCTTAGTTACAAAATGGGAACATCCCCATTTGCAGCCCATTTTTTTTTTATATTCATTATAAAAAGAAATGTTTTTCAATAACTCGGTTTTTGTAACAAATCTGTTTTAAGTTATAGCCTGTCACAATAGATTTTGGGTCTCCTAAGACACTCACTTCAATTATTGGAGATACTTAATATTAACAAAATAAGAATGGAAGGACGTCCTGTAAATTGTTCACTTCATTTAGAATAATTATAATAACCAGTTCATTTTTTCTTACTTCCACATTTCATCTTTAAAGTCAGACTTCTAGAGTACTCTCCAACTGAAAAAAATAAACATACTTCTATTCATAATGGTTCACAGTCAAACAAACATCAAACCTTTTGTGTTATGTAAAAGGAGTCTCCATTTTCTGTTTGACTCTTTCTAATCTTCCTATCTGTCTTCCTCTTCTTTTGAGTTCAGTGTCACACAGATTTGTAGTTTGTTACCTCATGGAATGAATATACTGCAATTCCTTTAAACTGGCCAGTGCTTCCACAGCATTAATAAAATGTCTGCGCTTCTTCCATAAAAACTATTTTCAACACTGCTAGATTAACTTACATATATTTACTTTATTTAACATTTGTTTACCAGGAAAGTCCGGCTGGAACAGAGCCCATTTTCAGCAGAGACCTGGAGAGAAATGCTCCAGACATATGTCTTTGGAACATGGGAGGAAACTGGAGCACCTGGAGAAAACCCACAAGAATGCAGTGTGGACATACAAACTCTGCACAGAAGGCACCCCAGCCAAGAATCAAACCAGAGAACTTCTTACTGTGAGGCAACAAAGTTAATTGCTGCACCACTGCACTGTAATTGCAGTCCTTCTTAGCATCTGTGAACTGCAGTCTCTAATGAAGCATTTCATCTGAATAATCATGATCCACCTGCACTGTCTGACCCGCTAGAATAAATTTTCTCCCTCGCTGTGCTAGTTGTCATAACATCTGTTCTTTTATTTATGTCATCACAAACTGTGAAAAAATAATTTAAGGATTACTGTATGACTAATGGACAAGAATTACTGAGGCTTCTGGGAATGCTGCAGTATCTTGCATTATATACTTAATTTATCTGAAATGACCATGCTTCTAAGAAGGTTGTTAGAGCAAGATGCAGCCTAAGAATGGGATTGGGAACAAACTTTTGAGTTTTGAAATGCTTAAGAAGCTAGTTACTTCTATTCCAGTATTAAAATGCTATCATAGAAATGATAGGTAATTACATAGAAAGCCTCCAGTCACTGGACACAGCCCAATCTGATTTGATCAAGGGCAGGTCATATCTACTCAACCTGGTGGACTTCTTTGAGAAGGTTACCAAAGCAATGGATGAGGGCAAAATGGTTCACACTGCCAACCTTGACCTGGATAAAGTATTTGACAAAATAGCCCATGCAGGCATTGTTGACAAATGCGAGGTTAGGTATAAACTCTTATGTCACCCAGTGGATAGCCAGTTGGCCCACAGACAGGACCCACAAAGTTAGAATTAGGGAGTCCACCTCTACAAAGAGGCCAGTCACAAGTGGAGTCCCTCAGGGATCGGTCATGGGACCACTCCTTTTTTGGCACTTACTACTCTGAAGTCAAGGCTAATGTCAAAGACCTCAGGCTGAGTAAGTTTGCAGATGATTGTAAATTAGGAACAGTCATAGAATCCCTCACTGACACAAATGTTCTCCAGGAAGGGCTGACACAGACAAATAACTTGTGTCAGAGCCAAGCACTAAAACTAAATCCCAAGAAATGCATAATAGTATCCTTTGGGAAGGCATTCACCCCAGTAGACATCATATTGACAACATATCCCAAAGAGTTAACCCAGTAGTCACGTACCTGCGGGCACACATAGACAGTAATCTAGCCTTTAACTATCATGTATCTACAGAAGTGAGGAAATCATTCTATGCTGTGCAACTTATAAACAAAGGTATGGCATCTAGATCCAAGTAGTTCATTGTTCCATTGTATTCGGCATTCATCAGCTCTATCATTGAGTACAATACACCCTTTGGTATGTACTTAATTAGGCACATCCAATAACTGGAACATTCACAGAGGTGCTTCACTAAAAGACTACAGGGCATAATTAGCATGTCCTACTATGTAGTCCTCATCAAAAGCCCTATCCCTGCATTCTGTCTCCTACAGGCTGTTGAGGGGACATCTATGCCTGGCATACAAGGCATTGTCAGACCCTACCCTGATGGTTCTCTTGCATATCTACAAAACAAACAGCAGCAAAATAACCTCTTCTAAAGAATTAAACCTTGCCTTTGTTATTAATAAGACCTGCTGGAGAAACAGATATTTATCACAGAGACTACAGCATCTATGGGACAGGCTCCCCATCCACATGAAACAGAGTTCCTCCCTAACCCAATTCAAGTGTAACTTGGACAATTGGATGGGGAACAGTACATTCATCCCTGGTTTGGCACCTATGTCTCTAATGGACACAAGCAACTTTAAATGGTTCATCACCCAAGTCCCCGCTTGCAAATGTTTCATCTCCCAAGCTGTACATTTATCAAGGGTACCAGAACTTGTCAGAGATTTGGGATGCATGGCGGGCTTAAATAGGCCTTTGTGGCCTTTAGCCGAGTACACACCTATGACCTTATACGAATAGATCAGTTGTGTTGACAGATGCCAATACCACCCCCTCAGCAGTATTATAGACAGTATGACTAGCAGCAGACTACAAACAATTTAAAGTTAGACCATCCTGTAGAGGTAGGAGGGCTGGTATTGACTGAGACTGGGATGGTAATGTGACGTGCTATAATTAATGCATTTTTTCTTGGCCATTATAAAACTTGCTTTACCAGGTTTATGTTGAAGCATCTAAATTACTTTCTAAGTTGGTGCCAAATATAAAAGCATTTAGAGTCAACACAGTGTATGATCTAGGTCAAGGCATTATCATTTGTTAACAACATTTTTTTCCAAAAATCACAAATGAGCATGCTTTTATATACACTATGCATCCTTTCTGATATATTTTCCCCTTCTTGTCTCAATGAACTTCTGCTAAAGGTGTTGATTTAAATGCTTTTTTCCCTTTTAATAGATACTTGTTTGATATTTGTGTCTATTGCCCTACACAACCAAACTCTTTTTAATGGCAACATTTATGTGGAAAGCATGTTGTACAAACTCCTCCGCTTCTGTTTGCAGTTGGAAATCTGTATACAAATATCTCCTCAGGTTGCCTCTCTGTTAATGTACTCAGCCTAGTAGCACATGACAAGGAAACAGTGCATAAATAAATAAATAATGAGACATTGAAGCATATACTTTTTTTTTAATAATCAATGATACACTTAAAGAACTGAAGAATTACAAAGCAAAAAAAAAAAAAAAAAAGCAAAAGAAACAAACATTTGGATGAAAGAACTCAAGAATAATTATACTGCATCTGTGAACTAAAGATGGGAAAATACCAAAAAGAACTAAATAACTTAATAAAATCATAAAAAAGAAACTAAGAATGGGAAAAGAGAAAGGTTTTACAAATAAATCTACATGAAGCACATGGAAAATCCTCAAGTTCACCAAGGATGCTAAAAACGTATAAAAGAGCACAACATAAATAATCACAAAAGTCTTTTTTCCTGTAACCAGAAAAGAAAGACATTCAAACAGACAATAAATGAAATATATATTAATAAATGTAGGCATAAAGAGATACCACATACATAAATACATAAATACAGTCTGCTTTTGCATGCATGCATTCAGAAAAATTTTGTGACACAGTAAGCAATTTGGATATCAAACAGACACATACAGGGTGTGGGTGATTCAGAGACGCATTGAGCATAAGCAGGGAGGGCTGAGAAATTATGTGGCTTGTTTATACAAATGGTGGTATAAAAAGATGATATTGAGCAACACTGAGATGAGTGTCACCTTAAATGCAAACAAAAGGAAACAAAATGCTGAAATATTTCAGAGACATATACATACCGTGATTAGATAGCTGATCTTTAGAATTAATGACCACAGCGAAATCTTGGAGTTACATGAGGTGACCTGTGGAATGATGTATGGAATAGCCATAGCATTAACTAATCTATATGTGCAACAGACTGCACTCATTGTTAATAGTCACAGTGTTTGGCATTATCACCCTCAGCAGTTCTGTGTCATGAATCTGTACATTACATTCCATACCCTGCTAGACATGGAAATTCTGGACCACTACCATGTAAACAGAGTCACCATACAGGATCTAATTGAAATGTGTCACCCTCATTTGCATATCATGGGATTCATGAAGTACATATACCTGTGGATACCAATGAATATGTGTCTTTGCAAATACTAGCTCCGAGGACTTTTCAACTACCAAAGGGGACACAGTCAGTAAATACCCGGCATCTCCTTACACATACTGCACCAGCTCCTCAAGGCATGCTACAGCATGTAGGGGAGTATATGTGGTTTTCATGTGCCACACAACACAAAGGCAACATCATGTGGGTTTTATGGCATAGCCCATCTCCCTGAGGTACTGGGAGCCATAGATTGTACCCATGTTACATTAAGGGCCCCAACAAGGGTCAGAGAAAAAGGTATATTAATTGCAAATGTTTCCACTCCATCACATGCCAGGTGGTCTTTAATACACAATGCATAATATAAAGTATGTCTACAGACCAGAAAAACAGTATCCACAACTCCATAATATGCCACATATGTGACTTATATCAGTGGTTTGCGCAGGGTGATTTTACCTAGGGGCATCTTATTGGTAATGCCACATATTCCCTGAAGCTATGGCAGATGACACCTGTATGATATCCCCAGACCAGGGCAGACAATGGCTACAACTATGCCCTGTTACAAACCCATGCCATTGTTGGGCATGTGTCTGGCCTGCTGAAGTTCTGCTGAAGGTCTGCTTCATGGGGGTAACCTGCAGTATGAACCTGGCACATGTAATAAGATATTTTTATATAATTTTATGTAAGCAGTTGCAGGAGGGCAGACAAATTCAAGAGGATGATGTCCCACACCAGGCAGAAGAAGATGAGCCTATAGAGAAGTCAGCTGCAGGGGGAGGACTATACCAGACAAAGGTGGATGCAGTATGGTATGACACTGGCTAAAAGGCAGTATCTCATTTATACCTATGGGCCAGATTAAATCAGTATACAATAAAGTAAAACTCATGCTTACAAACCTTATTCCAAGCTGTGGTCTTCCATGCGTAGACTGGCCATGTTGTGAAACAAATGTACACTACCCAAGTAACAGAATACAGAGGGTAAGACATAATTATCCTCATTTGCACTAGTGGGGAGGGTCACAGTGTCAAGTGTAATCTGCAAGCAAATGTGTGCATGTTAGTATGGTTGAAAATAACTTGCTGCTGAGGGTGTCAGATGTGGGGGGAGACTAGGGTGCACTTAGCTTGGGGGGGTACTGTAAGCATGAGTTTTACTTTATCGTATACTGCTTTAATCTGGCCCATAGGTATAAATGAGATACTGCCTTTTAGCCAGTGTCATAGCATACTGCGTCTACCTTTGTGTGTGTGTGTGTGTGTGTGTGTGTGTGTGTGTGTGTGTGTGTGTGTGTGTGTGTGTGTGTGAGTATGTGCTTCTCTGTGATAGGAAACTGCCTCAGCAGATGTTGCAGGACTGTGGTGAGGTCTCATAACATGTCCAAGGTACCCACAGGAGATGTGTGTGCAGACTGTATACGTCTTCATCCAAGGGAGCACCCTCTCCTGTGATGGTGACAGGCAATATCTGGACCTTGCCCAGAGAAAGGAGTGTTGCATCAACATGAAGAATTGCCCATATGGTGTATCTGTGTGGCATGAGCTCTATGCCCACATGGATATCAAAGTCTTACATGACATACCTCTACACTGGACTATGAAGTGGAAATGGTGGCACTCTGCGTGCCTACATGCAGCCTCCCCCTTCCATGTTGGCCATCATCTTTGGAGACAAAGGTGGAGTGGTCAAGGGAAATCTGTTTGCCATGATGACAGTTTGCTCAGGGGAGACCTTGTTATGCAAGCTGCCTACACAATATGTCCATGATGTCACATATGTTGGACATGCACTCTCACAGGTCATCATACACACAGCATAAAACACGTACCATCACAAAAAGGATTCTGGTGTTGTTTAACTGTCACTGTAGGATGGCATTGTGCATTCTCTGGGTCATAGACATCTAGAGAGCTAACTCAGATGGGGGGTGCACTTAGTGTGTATGACCACCAGCACAATGTCCACCCCTGTTCTCTCCATGCTCAGTAAAGTTTGCAGAAACTAAGGTGGGCTGCACTGCAGGGGGAAACATCCCTTTCCCAGTAGGCCTGCCTATACCTTCCTGTCCTTCTGTGTCATTCTACATGTCTCGGCAGGTTCCAGAATCACAGAGGATATGTACACTAACTGGGATGGGGATCTGCATTCTACATTGCCTGCATCCAACACTAACACCGAGACACCTGGCTGTTCCAAAGTTTAGCTACTTTCATTGTCAGAATCTTAATCTTCTCTCACATCAAACAGTGGTATATCCAAAACGAACAAACATGACAAAATGTCACTTGAGAAGACACCAAAGGAATATACCCACTATAAATAAGACTCATCACCATTACTTGTATCTCAGTGAATGAGTGAATACTATTGCCTATAGTGGTAGGACTTAATAATAACTGACTTACTTTTAAAATGGTGTTTTTTATGACTGAGGTCCTGATGTTTCTTTGAACAAAAATGATACTTACACTGTATGAGGAAACTTGTCCATGTAAAGGCATACACACCTGGAGCATCTCCAACAGACATTCTTCAAGAGCAATCAAGCTCAATTGCAATATCCAGGACTCCACCATGGCTGCAGTAAACCTCAGAGTCCCCATACAGAGGGACAGAGAATTCTTCCATCTCTGATAAAGGTGGTATGGTCAGCAGGCCAGGTAGGTGACATGAGCTTTTTTTAAGGGCTAACCATGTTGTTGGCCCAGTGCCTGACTTGTCCATAGATTATAGATTTTTCCCTGGCCACTGACAGCACTGATGTCATTCACCATATTCCACCAGACAGAGTCTCAAAAGAGCTGATCAGATTTCTTATAGCTAATCATCCTCTGACCATAGAAACTGAGGTCCTGCAGCAAGATATTATCTGCATGGGGGATCCTGCATTTCCTTTGCTTGCTTTTTGTTGGAAACTTGCTTATAATAAAACCTTGCATCCTTGCCTACAGAAATCAGTTCATTAAGAGCTTAGAGTCTTAATCCTTTGCATTAACTACCAGACATTCATACATTTATTCATTATCCAATAAATCAGTGAAAGTTAAGTCAAAAATGCTAGTCATTAGAATTCTGTGCAATGTTAATGCACCACTTCCTGTAGTCAACGGTGCAGAGTTTGAACTCTTTCACCTCCATTTGTGACTTTGAGCAAACTGTAATTGGTGGTCACATCTGTGTGTGTCTGTATAAATACTTGACTCCTGCAGCCCATTGTTGCAAAATTAACTTATAAATTAAATTAGAAAAGTGAGTTAATGTGCGGCTGTTTCCTGTGACAAGGGTGTGGGGTCTGAATTCTCCCCCTCCCTTTTTATATTAGTCTGTAAGCTGACACAGAAGTTTAGGCAGTGAGCTGTATTATCTGTGTTACAGGGTTTAAATACCTCAAATCTCATTTGCCTACTTTGTGCCTACTATGTGAACCTGGACAGCAAGTAGCTTATCTAGACAGTACTTTGTAGCAACTATAAATTTAGGTTATGCTTTTCAATAGTCCCCTGCACTGCAAGCCTAATAGCTTCCTATGAACCAGAATAGTTCATAGGTTCATAGGTGTGTACTAGGCTAATGGCCCTGGGGCCTTTACAAGCCTAGCCATAGGATTACCCTGGCATAGTGCCACCCAACCTTAGTTCCCAGTGCCTCTGTCGAGTATAGCCACTGGAGTTATCCCCAGGGTGAATTTTCTGTTTCCCATCCACTCATCATGATTTCTCTTGAAGAGGGTCAGTGAGGTGCTCTGCTTGACATGTATGGGAAGTCTGTTCCATATCATGGGCAATCTCTGGGTTATGAACCTGTCCCTCCAGCATGTTCTGTTAATTGTGGTAATGAGATTGAGGTCTCTGGAGTGTGTGGTGTGGAAGAATTGGGATTTCTTTAGATCTAGCATTTCTAACAGAGCTGGGTCAGACATGGCTTTGTAAGTCAAGCGGAGATCACCTCTAAGTAGGTGATATGAGACAGAGAATAGTTGGAGTTTTTTGAATCTGTCCATATAGGACAAATGTTTAAGGCCTAGGATCCTCTTTGTAAGGTACTTTTGTGGCCTCTCCAGTTGTTGCAGGTGTCTAGTGAGGTGCATGCAAAATGGGGCATTGTATTCGATGATTGGCCTAATGAGGGAAGAGTAGAGGGAGACAATGACCTCTTTCTTCCTGGATGCAAAACCCTTAGTAATGAAATTTGCCATATAGAAGGACTTTCTGACCACAGTGGCAATGTGGTGGTCAAAAGAGTGGTTGCTGTCAACCTGTTTTCCCAGATCTCTTATAACGTCTTCTGTGTTCAGTGGACTACCATTAATGTGGTAATTCATGGGAACCAGGTTTTTCCCAAAGGGGATGACAACACATTTTTTGGCATTGAGCTTAATGCCATGGTTCTGATACCAGTCATTCATCTCAGTGAGGCCACAAAGGAGTGAAACTGATTGTAGTAAAGGGGAGGGAGCATCGTCATAAGAAACATTTTTTTATGCCAACCTTTGTTTCCTTGTTTTGTTATATGTTGACAGTGTGTTTATTATTTAACTGTGAATGACTTGGACTGCATGGCGTATAGGAGTTTAAAGTTAATATTTTAACAATGAATACATTTTTAATTAACTTCTTTTTTGTGGGCATGCAGGTGTGAAATACACAGCCCCCGATATTCAGTAATCTTCCGTGCAGGTTCATAGGTTCATAGGTTCATAGGTAGGTACTAGGCTATCGGCCCAAGGGCCTATGTAAGCCTAGCCAACAAGGTTCCCTGGCTTACGCCATCCAAGAAAGTTATTTTCCTGTGCCACTGAGTTATTTTCCTGTGCCACTTATTCCTGCACAGAATATGCCATGCATAGTTATGAAGGTGCACTGCCTTCGCTCCTAAATGGACATGGAGCTTGGATGAGTGCAGGGGGTGTGACTGAGAGCAGAGCTCTCACAATATACATGTCCCTGCACTTAAGAATTGCCATTCGGCAATCAAAATGAGTGAGAATGCTCATAGTACAACTCAGACCTCTCAACTGTCCCTGATTTTCAGGGACGTCCCTGATGTTGAGTCAAAGTTCAGCTTTGTCCCTCTGAATCCCTGTTAACACTTTTGCCTGTTGAACAAAAAGGTGGTGAATTATACTTAATAAATAAATATGACAATAATGAAGAGCTGAGTAATTATTTCATGTCAGGAAATGTATATTAATTCACATTTTGATTCTCTAATTCTGGTAATGTCTCAAGTTAATAGAATTAATATTTGAAAACTGTCTCTGATCGTCCCCAATTTATTCTGGAGTTGTCCCTGATTCTGTTGAGATCTGTCCTTGATTGGTAAAGAGCTATGACAACAATCACAACAAACACACTAGGATGGCTGTCAATTGTGCAGATGCAAACAGAAATCCACAGCAATGAGTGAAACCTGTCCCTTCTTAGAGAAAATACCACTAGAAATATTTTTTTTATCAAAGCGATTAAATTTAATCCCCATTGCTTAGCTATGCATACTCCAGATTAAATGGCACAAGAAGGTAAATAGCAAGATACATTCAGTAGAAGCAGTACTGCAATAGTGCAGTGGTTAGAGTGTTCGTTTTGCGAGCAGTCATTCCTGGTTCAATCTTCACTGTAGTAAATTCTATTTTCCATGTGAAAGCATTTCATGAACATTATTTTTGCTGTATAACCTACTAAATAACATATATTTGTGGACTGAAGTACTGCATTAAGTGCAGATGTGAGGTGTCATTGTAATAATGTGGAAAAATCTACAAATAAACACAAGTGCCCCATACAGTATACATACACATGAATTGGGGATACTAAACAAAGTTATAATGTGTAATGAATGATAAATCAATGCCATACAGCAAATAGTGTAAAAATGTATAAAGTGTTCAAATCTACCACTTTCCCAAGACCCATGGTTCTTTTCTTTCTAAATTAGTGTGGGGGTAAACGGGAGTAAGCACTTTAAAGCAGTAGTAAGCGGATTTAATCCTGTTTGTGCGGGGATAAGCAATACCTACACAGGTTAAGCAATTTAGAGGCTAACTGACTGTAAGAATATTTAACAGGAAATTAGCATTGCTTACCATCATGCAAACCTGCTTACAACTGCTTAAAAGTGCCTTAATCACTCTGTATCCAACAGCCTTTGTTCTGCCCAGCAACAAAATAAACAGCCCTTGCAGGTCTTGAACCCAAGATGCTGTACTCTATAATTATAGCAGTTAACCACTAAGCCATCACAGCTGTACTCAAAATTGAGGTATACCCAAACAGATCCTCACTATAGCAAAATCACAATTTACATGTGAAAGGAATTTATAAACAATTTGTTTGTTGTATAACCTACTTAATAACATATATTTGTGAACTGGAGTACTGCATTAAGTCCAGATGTGAGGTGTCATTGTAATAAAGTGGTGAAATCCCCCAATAAAAACAAGTACTCCATACAGTGTACGTACACATGAATCAGGGATATTAAACAAATATATAACATGTAATGAATGATAAACTAATGCCAAACAGTAAATAGTGTACAAATTTAAAAATAAGCAATGCTAAGCATTGCACACCTCTGGTTACCAGGTGTAAGCAATGCGTAGCCCAGCTAAATAGATTTGCCCATTGGTATGCCCATTTAAGTAATGCCAACCTTAGGTAAACAGGTTTACCCATAGCTTAGCATTTTCAAAACCATCCAATCATGGCAAAGTGTGGGAAATCAGCTCTATTTAAACCCCACAGGCGGGAATACATCTCATAACTGGTTGGGCACAATGGCTGGTGTTGGGGAAGGATTGCGCTTCTGAGCGCAGCACTGGGGCATCTAGGAGTCTAAAGTCATGGCAGGACTCCTGATAAAAGACCATGAAGAGAGACTGCTGCAGGGCCAGTACCAGGTTTCCCAATATAAAGCGGAAGCCTGGGACCGTCTCGCCAGTGACCTCACCAGTGCCACTAGCATCCCTCGAACTGGGGAGCAGGTCAGATATCACTATGCCCACCTGAAATGGAGGAAGAGGGAGCTCTTGGATCAGTGGATCCAAGAAGCTAGGCAGGGTGATGTCCCAGCAGTGTGTAAGTACTCATTCTACTAACTGTTTAATAATTGCCTAGCTCATGTATATTATGGATAGGTATGGCTAAATATTCCTCTTATGTCTGACAGCTATAGCAGAACGGGCTGTGAATCAGGAAGCTCATGTGTGTAGGCTGCAAAGGCTATGTCATGAGGCAGGTTAGTAATAATCTTGCATGTATGTCATAAGAAATAAATCTAAAAGTAGTAGAAAGTTAATTGTCAGTATAAAGCCTGTATTGTGTATGGGATGTACTGAATAAACCAGACAATATGGCAGGAAGAGTCTCACATAGGTTGTATGTAAATAAAAGGGTAACAGCCTGGCTATAAAGGTCTAACTCCTGGACTGCTTGTGTTTACTCTGGTATCATATGGTAATGTAGTGTTGCATTCTCTTAATAGTACTGTTGTATTAAGCACTGTTACCCACACTGTGCTACAAAAATAAAATGTGTAGGAATGTCTGTATACGACTGTTGTAATCACAAGGTCATATTGTACAAGTGAGGGAGACTTAGACAGAAAACAGTGAAAAGATACACAGCAAAATCCAAATAACACACTCAACTGAGATGTAAACTGTTGTATGTTTAGCACACACAGTCATGGTTCGAATCCTGGGAGTGGTAGTAAGCTGTACGCAGAATCATACCCCTCAACTGTACAGATTTTGTCAGAAAGTTCAGATAATTGGCTTAAATTTCTGCCTGTCACCCTGTCCCCCCGGCAAATCAATGGGATGATCCCAGATGTTTAGGCAGCAAATCATGACATACAACTGATTGTCAGACATTATAGCCATCAGAAATATATCTATAAGAACAAACCTAGTCACTCTAGCAACTCACCAAAATATTATGAGAGTAATATGCAAAGTATCTCCACTCCCATGTTGTGAAGCTATGACCAGAGTGTGTGCAGTAACAGAGTGAGACATATGTGCATAATAATAATGTGGAATCTGGTAATATGTTTGGCACCTTTCAGGTAGTGTTAACAAACATTCCCTCCACAGGTCTATCAGATAAGAAAACTATGCCTGGAAATAAAAGATTGAAATCCTGGACTGGAACTGTTTAGTCTGGTATTGTATGGCATTGTTAGTATTGCAGTTGTTCTAAATAATAATCTATTACTCATCACTGTCACCCACACTGTGCTACATAATAAAACTGTCTAGGAATCCCTGTATAAGACTGTTGTAATTACAAGGTTAGATTGTAAAACGACAGGAGACTTATAGACAGAAATCAGTGAAGAGATACACAGTAATAACTAAATTGCACACTCAACTGTGATGTACACTGTTTTAATTTTAGCAGACACAGTCATGGTTCGTGGTAGTAAGCTATATGCAGAATCATACCCCTCAACTATACAGATTTGTTCAGAATGTCCAGATAATTGGCCCATATCTGCTGCCTGTTACCCTGTCCCCCTGGAAAATCAGTGTGATGATCTCTGAAATTTAGGCAGCTTTTAATGACATATAACTGATTGTCAGACCTGTAAATATTCAGAAAATGTATATGAAAACAAACCTGTCATTGTAGCAACTCACCAAATGTTTATGAGGGCAATTGTCAAAATATGTCCCAGTTCCACCTGCATGTTGTCAAGCCTTGACCAGAGTGTGTACAATAAGAGATTGAGAGGTATGTGCATAACATCAACCTGGAATCTGGGAATATGCGTAGAAACAGTCAGGTAGTGTTAACAAACAATACCTCCACAGGTATACCAGGTAAGAGGTGTATACTGTAGGTAAAACACAGTTCATGTATATAGTTGTCTACAAACATACCACTATCCAAACTAAGGCCATATGGCAGTGTAATAATACCTGTAAGGTACAGATTACAGCAGTGACTAAGAAAGTAGTGAGAACTACAGTGATATACAAATTGTTAATTAACATCTCTCCCCGCCCACCATATCTGCAACAATAATCTAAATACACAACTCAGTGAGTGTGTGTACAATTAAATCTACAGCTAGAACACATGTCCTATTGTTTGATAAATATTGAAATGTATTTCTATGCATGTTCCATGCTGAAATACTCCCACATTGGTGGCATGCTGCCATCAATGTAACCTGCATGCTGTTGTAATAGCCACTGTGGTTCCATATATGCATGTGTTCAGTTTGCAGGACCCAGGACCCTGCACACCATTGCCAAAGTGATTTATCACTAAGCCCTGTCAGTTATAAATAAATCTGATGTTTTCTCAAACATATCATCCAGCACAGTCATTCAACAGTAGAGGAAATATATTTATATACGTAGCTGTATGTATGTGTGTGTGTGTGTATATATATATATATATATATATATATATATATATATATATATATATATATATATATATAGTTCCTATGTTCTTATTAGATGACTGAAGACGCATTCTATCGAATGCATCTTGGTTAAACTTAGAACAACGGAAAGGCAAAATAGCAAAACGGCTTTTAAGCAAATGTTTTCCCAGGGAAAGAACTCGCTTGGCCACTTCCATTACTTTGCCAATTTCGGACTGTAGTGCGATCTCAGAGTTGGTATATTTAAGTAGGGAGGGTGTGGGGGTGAAGCCCCCCACTTTATGTATTCTTTCAATTTTTTTCTTTTTTTTTTTTTTTGGAACAGCAATTTTTTTTCCCTTGGAAAAAAATCGCTGCTCTGAGCATTTGAGATTGCAAGCTGGGGTCGATTATTCATTGTTCGCTTTTTTAAGCATTCGATGATATAATATAGACCCTATATATATATATATATATATATATATATATATATATATATGTCTACATATATATATGTAAACATATATATATATATATATATATATATATATATATATATGTGTGTGTGTGTGTGTGTGTGTGTGTGTGTGTGTGTGTGTAAAAGAACCCAACAAATCCATATATGACCAAAGACACCGTTAATGTGGGTGTGGGGGCCCAATTTAAGTACCTCTTGTAATTATAGATATCATCACCTCCTCCACAGCCAAACAGATCTGCCTTGCAACACAATACCAACACTTGCATGTCTCATACCCAGGGCCCTACACAACATAGCCAAAAGAAGATAACAGTAATCCATCTCACCTGTACGATCTCAGGATGGTATCAATAAGATATCATGCAGAACATTCTGTCTACCATAGGGAATGTATAATGTGGAAGCAGTAAACATTCCAATGATACATATACACCCACACATATATGCAGATATGCAGATACATATATATATATATATATATATATATATATATATATATATATATATATATATATATATATATATACATACATATATATATATATATATATATATATATATATATATTTTATATATATATATATATATATATATATAGACACACACACACACACACACACACACACACACACACACACATATATATATATATATATATATATATATATATATATATATATATATATATATATATATATATATATATATATATATATATATATGTATATACACATACACACACATATACATATTTTACTATGTATAGATATGTACAGGAAGATACATATTTAGAGGGTGTACAGCATATTGAACAACCAGTATTCCTGCAGTTGCCACCTTTTAAAATGGACAGTGTCTGATTCTGTCATACAAAAGACAATTATTGCATGAAACATATATCCACAGAGAAGTCAAAAGATATGACACCACACACAGGTTTTCATACATAAGAAATGTTTATTTGTGTACTATTTCAGTTGTATATGCCATTTCATATAGCTGTTAGGTGTTTGAAATACATACCAAATGAGTAATGCAACTCTTAAGCAAAACATTTTATACAGTAATCTGAAAGCATAACATATGTTGCTGTCCAGGCCAAGACCTTCAAGGTGTACAACAGTAAAGAAACACTGGCCCACAAGATAATAATCAATCAACAGTATGTAATGCAGATGTAGTTAAGCAGCCTCCAATTACACTCTGTACTCAACTCCTAGGTGGAAAAGAATTAAGTTGTCACAACGAAGATGTATTTGTTAGCTTAACTTAAAACATAACCATCACACTGACAAGCAGAACAGTCTGTATGACAGTAAGCACTAGCCCACCAATGTTCCCAAGGTGAAATGTATGAAAATGTGCAGCCATATACCTTAAGGTGTCTTACTACTGATATCCCTCACATGTTGTAACAGCCTAGGGTATATATGGTGCATACCCCTCCCTCATAGAATGACTTACAAGGGCATATAACAGTGTTACATACACTGACCTCTTGGCTGTACAAGGACACACATGTTTTGTCCAGCTGTAGGCCACAGATATATGGACCCTACACCACAATATGTGTGGGGGTCTACAACATCACTGGAATTATGGCAGGAATGCCAGCACGACATAATGATAGGCCACTACTTAACCTCTTACTGCATGACATATGGTCAAAGCCTGGTATATAGGTGGAGGACAGAGGCTGGAACACAGGGCCATATTTGCAATATTGTTATAAACTGAGAACGTTGCTGGTGTTCCAGGATTGGTTACAACATACCCTTATTCAGGAATATGAAGTCAAAAACATAAATGGATGTAGCCATGTACTGATAGCACTCAACAGACATAATGCCAGTGATATATCTGAGGCAAGACCTGTTAGGTGAACAGACAAAACATAACAGACAATCCTCTGGCCATCATGTAGATAGGCCCACAGTTGAGAGCTATGCAGACAGGCTGCATTCCATGCTAAACTAGTATGTACACACAAACCCTGTAAACTAGCGGTATATAATGCATATAACAACACTATTCACACTGTCTGTAGGTCTGAAACCTTATACAAATATGTAGTTGGCCTGTGTCTGCAAGTCCTGTTGTAAGATATATTGCTACCTGCTGTCTGTAACACTGCTGCCCACACACAGGAAGGATGTCCTCCATACAGGAAAGGTAAAGGGAAAATGCCCACATGATTTAGTAATTTATAGTAGTGGGTTGCCATGACAGTGGTAATTGGAAGTACTACTCAGCCGGCTGCATGCAGGTAGCAAGTGGTGAACACTGACTGGTGCAGAGGCCATCACCTGATCATGTGCATCACCTACAAAATCCATGCTGCAATCTATTCAAAGCAGCTCAATCCCTGTAGTGGGGAGAGGGAGAGAGAGCGAGAGAGGGAGAGAGAGAGAAAGAAAAGCAAACAAACAACCAGTAAAAAAAAAGTTTTTCACCAACTGAACCTACAAACATCCCGACATAACTAAGGGGACACATTAAACTGTATTCAGAAGAGACAACAATCCTACAACAGGTACGTGAAACATATATGCATGTAATTGAATGTAGTACTTGGTCTATAATAATGGGATATATGATGTGAAATGATTTATATGTGCTATCAGGAGTTGTTGTAATGATGTCCTGCTGAGAAACTGCTATGGACAATAGTGTCTGATACCTGTCAACTGTGCAGATCAGCACTAAATGACAAGATGTATGCCATCATAGTGTGTGTTCTGTACCACAACACATGTATATTAGTGTGGCAAACAGCTGGTGGTGGAAGTAATGCCGTTATGATACACACAAGAGTTTCAGAGCCCACCACTTGCAGGACAGTCATGTTAACATGTAATGTAGCATGCACAAATGCCATAGGTGTGTAATAGGCTTACCTGCAATCTGTCCCTATATATACCCCCCTAATGTTAGGCTGTGTCCACATGTGACACCTGTCTGTGTTGTAGCAAGGCTGAACAGTGCAGCTGTGAAGGAAGGAGAGTTAGAGAGTGCGGACCTGATGTTTGAATGCACCCCCATATATATACAGACACACACAAACACACACACACACACATATATATATATATATATATATATATATATATATATACATATATACAACTCAAAAAATATATCTACACACACACACACACACACACACACACACACACACACACACACACACACACACACACACACACACACACACACATATATATATATATATATATATATATATATATATATATAAATACATGTCCCATACTGTTGAATGACAGTGTTGCACAATATGTGTGAGAAAACATCACACATATATATACACACGTATGTATACAGTAGTAAGTGGGTGCAAAATGGACAGTTATGTCTGGTGTGAAATCCATGCTGGGAACACATTACCTTTGTTTATGAAGGTGGGACTGTTATTTTGGGAAAGGATAGTAGGTATATTTGGGGAGGTAGGTTGGGTTGGAAGACAGACAAGACAGCATACATGGGCAGTATATGACACATGTGGTGGGTAAACACCTTGGATGGGGAGTGGTGTTTGGAATGTGGAAGCCCATGAGCCCCCAAATGGAAACAATGGGACCAAGGTCCAAACCCATGGGCAGTCGCAACTGCATCTTCATGGCCCTAAAGGTGCCTGGGCTGGGGGCTAAGCAGGAGGAGCATACGAACCCTGTTTTGTGTACTGAGGGCCTCAAGGTGGTGTAGCACATCCCCCAAGTCTCTGTGGAGCTCCCTATGCAGCAGACCCTGGACCTGACTTCGGGTGACAGGATCATCTCTGCATGTGCTCCCAGGGGGGTTAACACCACCCCTGAGGTGGTTCCCCCTGAACATAGTGCAAGACCAATAGATGATGAGGTCCCAGGGTAGGTCCCAGATGTGATGTGGCCTGGTAACATGGCCAAATGAGATGGGAGAGATTGTTCTGCTGACAACTGTCTTCCCAAACATGCTATTGTGGGTAGTAATAGTCCACACATTCCAGGAGTATGTCCAACAGCATGCATAGATACCCCCATTAACACAAAACACCAGATTTGCAGCAGTCACATAGCAAACAGAACACATGCAGGTGACATTGTTCATAACAGGCCACCAATGATAGTGTTTTAACATGGAACGTGACTACAAACACAGTGCACAAATTGTTGTACAATATGATATATGTCCCTTCAGTAGGTCTGCTGTAAACATACCCATTGAGTTGTGTGATCAGATTGTTGTTGCAGATATTGTGAGGGGGAGACAGAGATGTGTATTAATAACTATTATATCCTTGCAGTCTGAGGTCCTCAGACCTGTTTTCCTCTTTATGTCTTTCAGGCACCATGTCTTGGGAGAGACTACCAATCTACACACCCCAGAAGAATGACATCATCATTACATAGCTGGTACAGCACTGCCACACCCTGTTTGGATGTACAGTCTATGATCTGCAGGGGAGGACTGCCCTGTGGAACGATCTTGTCCACAGGGTAAACAATGTGGCCTGCATAACTGCATTTATGAGCAGGTCCAACATCGGTGCACTAATCTACTCTGCCATGCCTGTCAGCATGCTGCTGCAGTTAGGAGAGACCAGCTTGCCACAGGGGGGGGGTTATGCCATCCAGGCCCCCTGACACATGCTGAGGATCTCCTCGCCAGCCTTGGGGCACCTGTCTGCCCGCAAACACAAGACCCAGTGGAGAGCGTTGCGGAGGTGGGTGCTACCCACACAATGGATGAGGAGCGTGCAGGTAAGGCCACAGGGCACATCAGTAGGCCACTGTTGTGTATCCATCTGCATCTGTAGAGTTTAATCATGCATATGTGAGATGAAATATATATAGTCTGTTGCTGCATTGTAGTAATAAACAGATGTGCATAATCTGTAGTATTGTGGGTTTGTACTGTTGTACTGTAATGCTGCTTCCACCCTGTACCAATGCCACAGGTGTGGCTACTGACATCACATCTCTCACACAACTATGTAGGTCGCTCTGGTATACCTCCGGGGCAGCAGCCTGTAGCTGGTGAGTATGGTGTTTGTTCAAGTTTGCCAATACACCGGCCATGTTATGGCCATGGTATATTCCATGCACACATTTAACACACCTACCCATAATGCATGCTGTACATGTTCACTTATTGTTGCTGTTAACTGCACTGCACCACAGTGGTCACCATGGTGGCATATCTGAAGGGTATGTAAGAGTCCTGCAATATAACTAACAACCTGTCATTGTACGATGTGTGCACACAGATGAACACAATGGTGGGATGAATGGCCTACAGTAGGAACATGTCTGAAACATCACTCTTATACAGTGCTACAACAGTGTATATACCACTATTACAATGGCAACTGTTACAGATCTCACAACGGCATATCACAATACTGCATTCCACAACCCTTACAACCTGTAATGTGGTCCTAACATGAGCAATGAATGTTTAATATGGAATTCTATGATAGGACAGCAAATATGGAGAATACATACCTTCACAAACACTGGAAGCATATGTGTGCATACACTCCAAATAACATATTGTGGAAGCAGCTTTTGAGGTACTGTCAGCATGCACTCTTCATGAGTATGGACCTTCCGGCAAGTACAGGTCCTCAATGTCACACCAAGAAATGGTCTGCTGTCCAAGACATTGGGCCATCAAATATGCCCACTTACCTGCAACAGAGGCAGCCGTGGTGTGCACACATCTTACAAGCCATGGAATGGATCCCATACCCAACAGGTAGCACCCAGGAGTTGGACATGTAGCCTTACCTCACCATTGCATATACCATGGCAAACAGTGCAGACAGTCATGTATGTGGTGAGGATGTATGGGACAGGATTAATGTAGAAAATAAACAGATGGATATACAATACATATGATGACACATGTTGCAAACTGGTCATGCAGGCTGTCTAGTAACATGCCACAACACTGAGGGAGTTGCAGGAATGTCTAGCAAGTACTGGCTGTGCAGTACCTGTGTTGACAATTGCCTGGATTCTGCATAAGTGTGGCCCATGGGTTAGGGTAATCAGATGGGACAGTTGTCCCACAGGAAACATCAGCCAGGGCTCTCGACAGGTAGTGTATGCATAACATCAAATGTCCTCCAAAGGCATGTGTTGCAATGTATACTGGTGTACTAAGACCAAGTTGGAAACCTACAGACAGTATCAATTAAGATACATGTGCTGCACAACCAACACCTCACCCCACCTCAGGCCCACCATCCCCATCTATACCTTGCTGGTACCAGTGTACACTTGCATGTTTGCCATTCATTAGCATGGACTAGGCTGGTACACATGGTGTTCAGAGTTTTGGATACTGCAAAATTACACACATGTAGGCCATAGTTGTCAAGTATCTGCAAAAAGGCTGAGGATGGGGAGGGGGTGTCATCCTGAATCACAACAGTGCACTGAAGCAGAGATCCAAAGCTCACTAAGAATGGCTGAATCTGCACACAGTCAAGGTCATGAATTGTGACAGACATAACCCTGACTCCACAGCAATAGTGACGGCACTGTGTGACCTCCAAGGGCTATAAACATGACTTGATCTTGCAATTATGCAGAGTTGGGGGACATTTTCAGGGCAGAGTGACCAAATATTGGCAAATGCAGATGGCCCATGCTAGTATACCCCTTCCAGGAATAGTGACTGCTGTAGTACACATAACAGTTGGTGCAACAAACCATCACGATAAGGGTGTGCACACATATGCACCCAAAAATTGTATGCATCTCAATCAGCATCTGCACAACTAATGCATTTGATACTGCATTTGATTGCACAGATCATATTTCACATATCAGGTTTGTGTAATGTTATCATATGCAGTAATGTGGCCCCATGGCATATCAGGGAAGAGGGTGCCATATCAATAAGGGTGTGTACACTCCCCATAGCCATGGTAAGGTATGAAGGTTGTCAGTGTAATTGTATTTTAATGGCCAAACATGCACCACTGATGATGAGATCTGTAAATCAGACATCAGGCAGTCACAAATAACATCTGTCCACATATCATCCCAAGCATGTGTTGGACAAACACATTGAGGCTGTGAGCAGCAGAGCAAACATAACTGGCACACATATACACATTCAGCAATGATGTGTACACCTGTGAGGTATGGTGCACAGTACATGCCAGGGTGCTGAACAGGTGCACAGCAATGCTGTGCACATGGGTGCAGTGTGTCCCAGGGGAAGGGACATCACCTACTAACACAACCCATGCATCACAGAGATGTATAATGTTGGTAACAGGGATTGACTATAGCTGCACTGCATGCTGCTGAGTGCCATATGTCATGCATGTTGACAGATGGGTGCAACCTCACCTGTAAGTGTGTGTGTGTGGGGGGGGATGAATTTGTCTGTAAGTGCTATCTGGTGGAGTGGAGGGGGGTTTATGTATGTAGAATGCATGTGTGTATGTGTGTTTGTGTGTGTGTGTCCATGTATGCACATGTGTGAGTGTGGGGTTGTTCATACCTCTCAACTTCCCTTAGAAATCGTGCAGTAGATAGAAATGGACAGACACATTAGACAGCAGGAATACTTTTCTGAAATGTAATCACAGGAAAGCTGAAAGAATAATAAAGTCTGTGGCATGAAAGATGCATTGGGAGGGAAAACTAGACACCAGGGATACTTTTTTAATTGCAATCAGCAGAAAGGTGAAAGAATACCCAAGTATGCAGCACTAAAGATGCATTGGGGAATTATTGGACAACACCAGAGAGTGTTTCCAAATATTACTGTAGTCCACATAAAACATTAATAGAGCAACAGATCTTGCATTTACTGAACAATAGTTAAGTATGCAACTCCAGTGTGTGACATTATTGACTGACTGTAGTAGCCCATAACATATGGGGGCCATGCTCAAGACTTCTGGACAAAACCAGGGTGAACACTTGATGACATCAGGGAGTCTTTGAAAAAAATAACTCCAATCAAGTTAAAGAGTTAATGGAGTAGCAGGTCATGTTTTGTGATCATTTTCTGAGCAATTAGAGGAATGATACATTAATGATTGGCATTATTGACTGTAATTATTCAAGACTGATGCAGGATGGGGAAAATAAGAGAAAAAAACTAGGCACATTCTGTAAACCCAGGGACAGGTAAGTAGTATGGTGGAATGTCAGTGTGTGTGTGTGTGTGTGTGTGTGTGTGTGTGTGTGTGTGTGTGTGTGTGTGTGTGTACTGTTAAGCAATGAGGTACAGGTCCTAAAGTGCATTTCTTGTTTTTCCCTCACAGGTGGCGAGATGGGTCAGGGTCCCTCCTGCAGGCAATTTGATGTTGGTGTCCATACAGACACTGATAATGATGATAGGTGTGTTGAGGCACAGGTGGGGTTGTCAGGGGCTGAAGCTACACCATCGTTTGACATCCCGCTGTTATCCACCCCATCCCTGCACACAGTCACATTGCCTATACATACCCTATCACCAGTGGTGAGGGACAGTTGGCAGTTGGTGGTATGGGACAGGACACTGTGGTATCTATGGCACATGTGTCTGGACACAGCGGCCATAGCCGGATGTCCAGTGGAGTACTACATAGGCAGATGTACAGGGGTGTTCATAGGAGGGCTGCTGGTCATCATGCCCCTGGCAGAGGTGCCACATCTGGTTCCACCAGATGCATGTTTCAGGCCATAATGGAGGTTCAGGCACGTATGGAACACTACACCAGACAGGGTCTGAGGCTGCAGAGGGCTACTCATTCAGCTGTTGACAACATCCATGATTTTGCAGGTGCCCATCATTATTTTGCAGATGTCATGGACAGATGGTTGGGTGAGATGGTGGGAATCCTTGACCATGGAATGTCTGTGCTCAAGCATATGGTGGGAATACTGTGGCAGCCACATGGATGTAGGCCAGCAACACCAACAGCTGAAGGTCGACATGGATATGCTAGAACTCAGAGCCGCTCCCGTAGTGGCAGTACCAGCCCCAGCACTGCAGGGGGTGTGCTATCTACACCCCACCACAGCAGGTCACTGGATCCAGCTGACATATGTCATTATTAGGGGAGAGTACCATATCGTGGCTTGTACCTGGTGGTGCCCGTGGAACCCCTAGCAGGCACAGTTTTTGTGTCCATGGCTGGAGGCGTTGAACTGCACACCCTGCCAGGTACAGTCTGCAGCTGTCCCCTGTGTAGTGCAGCTACATGGCAGAACTGTGTGCATGCATACACACACATTACCAACACAGCTAGGGCAAACCCATACCTACACACACCACATTACAGCAGCCCAATTAATAATTAAACTCCCTCACACACACACATGGTGTCAAATGTATGGCACAGCCTAGGTCTCTGGCAAACCAACAACACACCCTGTGCATATGATGATGTCTGTGCCACATCCCTGTCATCCATAACATCGATGCAGGGACACGCTAATATAGTTCTGATGCACAGGGTGACTGTACTATGGTGTACCAATGTAATGCTGTGTAACATGTCATCAGCAGTAAAGATTAAAGCTTACATGTCAGGAAATGTAGCTGTCCAGCCATGATGCAGTAAAGCTGTTATTAACACTGATATAAAAGTAGCAAAATCACTGTATTGCAGCCAGAACTCACCACAACTTTCCACAAGTATGAAATGTTTTATTAAACCATAAAAATGTTAAAAAGTATTCATTAAGCACTTTCATCCCCTCAAAACGGGGACTTCATCAGAATACATGCCTTCTATAAAATCATACATATATAGCCCAATGTGCTAGTGACATCACAAGTCCATAAATCCATTTAAAGACAAAAGCACAGTGTTTAAGAGAATACATACTTAAAAAAAACATTTATAAACATGTGTACCATGTTTTATACATTTAAAATAAATCTTTCCTACTTAATGAAAATTCTAACATAACCTTTTATCCCTAGCTCTCTTAATTAACAGGAGTTTTACAGAAATAACTTCATTTAGCCCAAAACCCTGCCCTGCCTGCAGCTTGATCTGCCACTTAACTTCTTTTTCTTCAAATAGATTTCTGTAATCCCCCCTCTAGGGTTAACTAACACTTTCTCCAAAATCCCAAAATGGAACCCCTGAAAGTTCCCACAAACTAATGAGTGCCTATACAATGCGTTGTTATTCTTTGTGGATATCTGATATATGTGTTCATATATCCTGTTTTGTAATTGCCTTTCAGTTTTGCCAAAATAATATGCTGGACACCCCTTACATAATGTGAGGTACATAACACCTAAAATGTGACAATTACCCTTAACAAATTAAACATTTGATTTCAGGGTATTTTCTAAAACAACCATTTTACAATCTACTATATCGCAACATTGTGAACAGGATCCACATTTTGTAGTACCATCATGCTTGTTAACTTGTGTGTTCTTCACCTGTTCAAAACTTTCTTTAATGTTTACCCCAGTTTTATATACATAGGTAGGTCTCTCTCCTACCACCCCTTTCAAATCTGGGTTCCCCATAAGAATGGCCCAGTTATTTTTCATGATGTCCTTCACTTTTCCTACCTTTCCCCAGTAAGGCAGAATCATGGTCCTTTCAAAATGTTTTTGTCCCTGAACTGAATCTCTTACCATGTTAAAATTTCCTAACAGGGGTTTAAATATTTTACCCCATTCCTTTCTAACATAATTCACATTCTCCTGAACCATCCCCTGTGGGTATCCTCTTTCATAAAACATTTCAGCATGTTTATAAATGAATACACGAAAGCGCTTAATGAATACTTTTTAACATTTTTATGGTTTAATAAAATGTTTGATACTTGTGGAAAGTTGTGGTGAGTTCTGGCTGCAATATAGTGATTTTACTACATTTATTTTCATTTTGGCAGTCACTGGAATCCTTGTTTAAACAGTTTTGGTGTTATTAACACTGAGTGATTGTGGTCTCCATAATGTATTCTGTTTGTGTTGTAGGTGTCCATGTGTCAGCGGGATGATGGTCTGCTGTTGTATCCTACAAGGGGTATGGCACTGTGGTGACACCTTGGCTGTGCCATATCC
Source organism: Protopterus annectens (assembly GCF_019279795.1). Lineage (NCBI taxonomy): Eukaryota > Metazoa > Chordata > Ceratodontiformes > Protopteridae > Protopterus > Protopterus annectens. The sequence goes on from NC_056726.1 coordinate 1,335,619,211, forward strand.
TGGGTACAGGTGAACACATGTCACAGGTATGTATAACAGTTACTGCATGGGACACATGGCTGATAGGTCTGGGGGTGTATACAGGTGAGTGCATGGTAGCTGATGTCAGCAGCCCTTCTACAGTGGACAATGGTAAGTGTACTGAGTGGTACACACCACGTTTGTGTATAACACACACAGAGGCTTTGGTGTTTATGCAATACACAGAGGATACTGTACACATGGATGCATGTACCTGTGCAAGGAACCCATTTTAGCCTATGTAATTCCACCAAGACAGAATAGGCACAACAACACATTGGGAAATAAGCAGTCTGCTAGTTTAATGTCATTGATGATGGCACTGGCAGGGTATACGTCCCCTTCTTCAATGTAGTGCAATCCTCAACTCAGTAAACATGGGTGGGACAGCCCTACCCTTTGGTGGGTGTGAGGTGCTGTAGAACCGCAGATAGTGTGATTGACAGCTACTTATCCTGTTAACATGAACTGTACAGTATTACAGCCAGCTAAGCAGGGGGATACACTCGACAGTAACTGCAATGATGGTGGCTATGTCCACAAGAGCCACACCCAGCTATATATACCAACCCCAGTATCATTGTACACCTATACAGTGAAAAAGAGGGCATTTACACATCTACCACTAATTGTGATGGAATGTATTTCCACAGGATGATACCCATGAAATGTTAGCATTTGCCAGGCATTTCTCGGACAGATGACCTCCTGGGACATGTATATTCTGAAAATGGAAGTAGATTCCTTCACATACACACACACTCTTACTTGGCAACACTAGGACTAGAACACCTACCTAGGTATGTAGTGCTACTGATGTGTGTGGCCTTAATTGCACACACCACACAGCTTTTAGGATGAGGTGTGTTCAAGGTTACATGTTACATAAAGAACATCCCCAGGCCCTGTACAGTATGGTAATGGGAGATATACTGGTTTGTTTATGGACAATGCATAGTGTGACATACTGTCATATACACATTGACTAACACATAGCCATACACACATCTGAGAAACCTAGGCTTATCAGTGCTAACTACCTTGTCAGTGTGTCCATTCTGTTACAGATACGTTGCACACAGCACATGCATAACTGGGCTAGATAGTGTTATCAGTTACCTGTATGGTTGATGGTGACAGTGGTCCCCATACAGTGGAACATGAGACATGTACTGGGGGTACCATGGTGTCAAGACAGTATACCCAGCACCCACACCCCACGGTGGATATTATATGCACTGAAACCCATGATAATACTCTGACATACCCACCATCACACATTGACCAGGACTGCAATACAACCCCTTGTCTATCCCAAGAGTGCTACAGGTATATGCATCGAATGCACATGCCACAGGGATAGTAGGGTGATGCAATTTCATGGCTCTCCTATGGTCAGAAACATCACTATCTCTAATACTGTGTGGCAAGGTGTATTGTATTAGGGGAATGAGGCCTCAGAATGCTGTCTCCTACAAATATACACACTTGCATACATACACACACTTGCCAGAACTCAGAGGGTATCCCATTTGCACAACAGTGTTTTGCTGGTACTGCAAGCCCCAGGTAGTCTTTAGGGTGAAGAGTGTAGCAAGGTACATGTAATGACCAGTACAGCAGCAGCCACATCTAACTATGGCAATGGGGGTGCAGTGGGTGTGCAGGGCCTCAGGGTATTATCAACTACAGATCTACAAACACACAGACACTGTTATTCTCAGTAATGCACGCATACACATTTGTGAGTACTGGGGTCCATCGGTGCAGGTATTCATAGTTGTGTACCAGGCTATTGTCCATGGAAAGATGGGAAGTGTACGGGATGTGTGTACAGTGGTAGCATGCCACCTGTCATGTGCCAGCAGGCCATCTATCAACAGATACCACAGGGGTAATCCTCAGGGTGAGAGTTACATGCAACATTCAATCATCTGGTTGCCTCTTGCAGAGGGCCAGTGAGGTGCTCCAGTTGACGTGTATGCAACATGTATTACATAACATGGTCGGTGTCTGTCTTGGAGACCTGTACCCAAGCATGTTCTGTTGATTGTGGTAGTGTAGTTGATGTATCCATGGCATGTGGTGTGTACAGGGTGGGGATTCCTAGCTGTGGCATTCATAACACAGTTGGGCAGACATGTCAGTGTCACTCAAGCATAGATTGCCTGTATGCAGCCAAGATGGAGTCCTGACATCTGCACATCTGTACAGAGGACAGACAGACATCAGCTAGCTAACTGGTTATGCAGTAGGATGACTGTGTTGACAGACAGACGTCTGATACTGATAGGTATGCCATTACTACATGACAGCAGCCCTCAATGACATGTCCTATACACACAGTAGTCTACAGTTAATATCCATGTCAGATCAATATCCAGTAGAAAACACTTAATGACACACAGCTCACAAACCATGAACATGATAGTGAGGACTCAGAGTCCATCTTTGCATGCAGGGGGTGTTTGGTTCCAGGACTACAATCTGCAATCTACTCTTACTTGAGTATGCACTGTCAACAGTAGTAACGTAATGATACACTACATGCCAGTGTGACTGCATATAACCTGGGATACTAACCATGTATGAAACATATTCAAATGGAAAAGAGTGTTGTACAAGCCATATATACCCAGGTGTCCCAGACAGTAGACTCATACCCCTTGCTACTGTAATGACATCACGTAGACGCATGTTATGTACATGGAATTAAATATACTTACTAAAGATGTCATTACCCTGCTACTTTATCAGACCAGAATTTGAGCACTTGTTACCAGGGCTGAGCCATGTTTAGCAGGTTTCAGCATTGCTGCAATATAAATGCTAAGCAGATTTGCGCACTGGTAAGTGAAGCCTACACTGTGTATGAGCCTTTTTTTGTTTAACCGTATGTTAGCAGCACTTACCATCGCGCAAACCCGCACAAACCCACATAAAGCTGCTCAAAACTGCCTTAACCACACTGTATCCAACAGCCTTTGTTATGCCCAGCAACAAAATAAACAGCCCTTGCAGGTCTTGAACCCAGGACCCTGTACATAATAGCCACAGCAGTTATCCACTAAGCCATCACAGCTGTGAAGACAGTACTTGTCTTTTCCAATATATCTGTCAGTACACATACTGAATAGTATTGAACAACTGCTATGACTTCTACAATTGTGTAGTACATGTTAGTGATACTACTGTTGAATCACGTATGTTGTTATATCAAAATATACACATACCAGACAAATACGGTGGGATACATCTGGGAAGGTATATACAACAGTCATGTTTACACATAACAAGGATATATATATATATATATATATATATATATATATATATATATATAGGCTTAAAAACGTCAGCTTTGGCCGGCTAAGAACTTGCTATATTCAACTGGACGTATAAGAGAATTTAAGTACCTTTATCTGCTTTTTTTTTCAAAAAAATACAGTATTTAAATTGATTTTAACTGTGTGGAAGGAATATTTAGCTGAACTGGAAGTTTTCACTCTGCTCTTCAGTTAGTGCTGCTTGAATTTTATTATTTGTTAGTAATTGCAGGTGTGGGGTAGCCACATTCTTTGATTTCCTGTCCTTGCCTATTTAAGTGGTACAGTGTGAAATATTTTCTGCTTAAAAACCTCAGCTTTGGCCGGCTAAGAACTTGCTATATTCAACTGGACGTATAAGAGAATTTAAGTACCTTTATCTGCTTTTTTTTTTCAAAAAATACAGTATTTAAATTGATTTTAACTGTGTGGAAGGAATATTTAGCTGAACTGGAAGTTTTCACTCTGCTCTTCAGTTTGTCTCACCCACCCTCCCTGTTTTTGTTTTGGTGTTAATCTTAGTGGCCTTGCAGCTGCCCGCCCCTCTTGTAAATTTGTGTTTGGATACTCCTTCTGGGCCCATCTCATTTGCTCACTCAACTGAGTGCAGTGAGATCATATTCTGATTTCAGGCACTCGTACTGTGTACAAAGAGAGCATCTGGGAAACAGAAAAAAAAAATTTAAGCTTGTTTCCTGCCTTTCCTGTTAAGTGTTACAGACTATTTGTAGGCTTTTGAGCCCCCAAGCCCTTCTGTGTTGGAGGGAAGCCTTCTAGCTTAGTTTTTTTTCCCTATAACTAGCCAGTTTTCTAGTTTCAGCACTCAAATCTGTTTCTTTGATCTCAGCACTTGTTCAGAAAAAAAAAATTTTCATCTGCTTTTACTGTACTTGTGTTTCTACCTACTTTTTTTTACTTTTGCATCATCTTAAAAGTACTCAATTGTATTTATTACTGCTTGGTGTAGCTTATTCTAAGCCTTCTGGTTTAAACACTTGGGCTTCGGACCAGTTGTTTTGCACTGAGAGGGTTTGTGGTCTGCACTGTAGTGGCAGAACAGGTAGCTTACATCCTTCTAGGTTGGGAACTGCTGATTGAGGGCTCAGTGTCTGTTATTCTAAAAGTGTATTAATTCTGGTTTAAGCACTTGGGCTTTCAGGCCAGTTATTTTACATTAAGAGGGTTCGTGGTCTGCACTCTTGTGGGAGGAGAGGCTGGACTCTGCCCTTCTGAGCTGGGAATTTCTGATTGAAGGCTTATAGTGCATGCATATCTGAACTGCTTCTTACTGAAGTTGGTGCGCCTTGTTTGCTGTGGCATAGACTGGATTCGGGCCTGCTGGATCTAGCTTTGTTTGTGTAACTTGAGCACTAATCCAGGCATTCTCTAAAGTATTCAATTGTATTTATTACTGCTTGGTAGTAACTTCATTAAAGTTTAGCTGTCATTCTAAGTCTTTTGGATTAAGCACTTGGGCTTCAGACCAGTTGTTTTACATTAGGAAGGTTTGTGGCATGCACTGTGGTGGCAGGACAGGTAGCTTTCATCCTTCTAAGTTGGGAACTGCTGATTGAGAGCCCAGTGTCTGTTATTCTTAAAGTGTATTAGTTCTGGTTTAGGCACTTGGGCTTCAGGCCAGTTATTTTACATAAAGAAGGTTTGTGGTCTGCACTCTTGTGGGAGAAGAGGCTGGACTCTGCCCTTCTGAGCTGGGAATTTCTGGTTAAAGGTTTATAGTGCCTGAATATTTGAACTGTATCTTACGGAAATTGGTACACCTTGTTTGCTGTAGCATAGACTAGATCCAGGCCTGCTGAATCTAGCTTTGTTTATATGCTTGTTGTTTGTTTGCTTGTTATTTCCTGGAACGCTAATTCCACCTAATACGCGCTTCTCAGCTTCTGTGGCTCACTAGTGATATCTGCATTGCTTACTGTACTTATTTCCTTGTTTCACTTGAAAGAAAGTTACTGTTTGTCGTTTTGCATTTAAGTTACCTGTAACACATTGCACTTAAGTTACCTGGCACTTGCTCACTAAAGCAATTATATAAGTCAGCACTAAAAATTAAAAGCACTACACCCTCACTCCCCACTGGCCCTGGTGTTTAATTATTAAGGAATTCCCAATATTATTCTAGCATGTCCAAAGGTCAGTTGTCAATCTCCTCTCCGGTCCAGCTGGTGAATCTGGGAATCTTGAGGCAATGTTACAACTGCCTCATGTACACAGACAACCCTCTCCTCCTCCCAACAAATTCCAACACATGTGAGAGATGCAATCATATAGCCAAACTGGAGGCTAAGCTCTCTCAACTCAGTACTGGCATAACCAGTCAGGAGGAGAAGGAAACCATACTCACTACAATTCCAGTCTCACATAGACCTACCACGACAGCAAACCAAACACATAATCACACAAAAACATACTGAGGCTCTAAATAAAGATCTGCCAAGCAGCAGATACCTCCAAAGCAGACACCCAAGCAGCCGCTACCCAAAACAAAACACGTGCAACACATATCTCACAAAGCCAGTGTGCCAAACAGTCACAGCCCTTAAGACTAAACAACACACCTGATACACTTGTAATAGGTGACTCTATCGTCAGGCACACTGACATCCCGCTCACCAGGCTGAACAAGGAGAGGGTCACGGTGAGCAGCCTGTCGGGTGCTAGGATCCACCACATAACACAAGCACTCAGGTCACTCCAAGGCAAGTACAAATATGACTCAGTCATTGTCCATGCTGGTGTGAATGACCTGAGACGTACCTCCCTGGACTACATGAAAAGAGACATAAAGGAGCTCTCTGAGCATGTAGCCCAGGCCGGTATGACCCTGACCTTGAGTAGCATCTTACCCTCACCAAGAATGATGCCACAATATGAAGACAAGATGATCAATTTCAACAATTGGCTTAAGTACTGGTGTCATTCAAAGGGGATCCAATGCCTGTCAGCTTGGGATGATATGCTCGACAAGCCATGATGCTTCGCTAGGGATGGCTTGCACCTGTAACCCTGGGCTTTGGATATTGGCAAAGGCTCTTGCTACCCCCATAGTGCCTTTTTTAGGCAAGGCTCAAAAGACAAACCCACCTCCATAGGTATCACAAGGGATAAGAAACTAAGAGTAATGCTGCTCAATGCCAGAAGTCTAAATCTCAAGATGCACGCTCGAAACTCTCCTTAGCATGGAGAACATCGATATCTGTGCAGTAACAGAAACCTGGTTCAGGGCTCCGAGAGCACCCCAGCACTACCAGGTTATACCTCATACCATGCTTTTCGCCCCAAAACTTGGACCGAACCACAAAATGAGGGGGAGTATCGATATTCATCAAAGATACCCACACCTCCAGGTTGGTGGCAAAGCACGAAGCATCAGAGACTATCCATGTACAACTAACAGTGGGTAAAACTGCCTTCCAGTTTATAGCCTGCTACAGACCACCCTCCCAAACCCAGGAACCCCACTCAGCCTTCCTGAGAACACTGGAAAATATGAAGGTCTCTCCAAACACCATTATATTGGGTGACTTCAACTACCCAAACATAGACTGGGAGCATTACTCTAGCTCCAACACCCTAGCCCAAAGGTTCCTAGAATTTATAAACTCAAATGCTATGGAACAACTTGTTACCACTCCCACAAGAGGGGAAAACATACTGGACCTGATCATCACCAACATGGGGACTCTATGCTCCAGACCAGAAGTGTATCCCTCACTGGTAAGATCAGACCATAAACTAATCTCACTGGATATTCACATCCCGACCCCACCCCCTGCCCAGAAAACCACAGTGAAAACTTCTCTAAAGCAAATTTTACACTCCTCAAAACTGAGGTGGAATCCTTCAAAGCCCCCGGGCCTGTGGAAAATATGGCCCAGACCGCAGAATCCTTTATAAACGCATTCTATGAACACCTTCAGGAATGCATGGATCATGCGATCCCAAATAAAACCAAGACTCAATCCTCCAAAGGCAGACATCCTGTCTGGTGGACCCCAGCCATAAACAAACTATACAAAAGAAGGAGGAAGCTACTAAATGATAAAGCAAAATCCCAAAAAGGGAAGGCATCACTGATCAGTATTAGCAAAAAACTACGGGCACACATAAAATTGTCTAAGGCCAGCTTCGAGAGAAAAATTGCACAGGACACTAAGGATAATCACAAGGCTTTCTTTAGTTATGTTAGGAACCTGGGTGGTAATTCCCAGATATGCTCAGAATTAGTCCAAAATGACAAAAAATACACCGAACCCACAGACATTGCCAACATCCTAGCTGACAGGTTCAGCGCAAACTTCTCCCCCCCCTTTCTCACCAAAAAGGCAAATATCTATCCCAGCAGAGTGCTGCCCCCCTGACATCTCAGATGCTCAGGTAAGAGCCGCCCTCTCCAAAGCAAAAACACAGCATCAATGGGACCAGATGGTGTCCCGGCCAAGGCGCCCAACATGAACTAAAAGAAGAGCTAAACCCAAACATAAAACTACTGTTCAATCTCAGACTTACTACAGGATATGTGCCCAAAGAGTGGCGTACAGCAACAGTGGTCCCTCTCCATAAAGGTGGTGCCTCAACGGATCCTGGAAACTATCGCCCATAAGCCTGACTAACTTGGTCTGCAAAGCTATGGAAAGGATCATCATGGACCTCATAAGTAAAGATATTGGGGACCTACAAACACTGGATCCTACCCAGTTCGGCTTTGTTAAGGGCAGATCCTGCCTCTTAAACCTGGTTGATTTCTTTGAAACAGTCACCAAGGCCATTGACGAGGGAAGGTGGTCCACACAGCCTACCTGGACCTCGTAAAAGCCTTCGATACAATACCCCACTCGGGCATTATAGATAAGCTCACCAGCTTAAATATAAACCCCTATGTCACTAGATGGATTGCAAACTGGCTCAAGGACAGAACCCACATGGTTAGAATTGCTGGAGCCATGTCAGACTCCAAACCAGTTACAAGTGGTGTCCCACAAGGCTCAGTCCTGGGACCTCTCTTGTTCGGTATATATTTCTCAGAGGTACAGGCCAACATGGAAGGACTGTGGCTGACCAAGTTCGCAGATGACTGCAAACTGGGTGCCATAATCGACTCTCCAGCCGACACAAGCATCCTCCAAAAGGGCCTCATAGAAACAGACAACTGGTGCCAGTGCCATGGCCTCAAGCTAAATGCCAAAAAGTGTATAGTCATCCCCTTTGGCAAAAAGAAAGTGCCCACAAATTACCACATAGGTGGAAATCCATTACGTACAGAAGAAGTCATTAGGGACCTGGGGACCCAAGTTGATAGCAATCTCTCATTTGACAACCACGTGGCCAAAGTGGTTAGAAAAACATTTTATATAGCCCACCTAATCATGAAGGGATTCACATCTAGATCAGGGGAGGTCATCGTGCCTCTTTACTCATCCCTCATCAGGCCCATAATTGAGTACAATGCCTTTGGGATGTACCTTACCAGACACCTGCAGCAACTGGAAAGACCCCAAAAGTACCTCACCAAGAGGATCAAAGGGCTCAAACAGATGCCATATGCTGCCCGGTTAAAGAAACTCCAGCTCTACTCAATGGCATACCGCCTGTTCAGAGGCGATCTGTGCCTGACGTATAAAGCCATGTCCAACCCGGAATTAATGGACATGCTGCACCTCAGAAAATCCAAATCCCATCGAGCTACGCCGAGAGACTTGAACCTCAGCACTGAAATAGATAGGACATGCTGGTGGGACAGGTTCAGAACCCAGAGGCTCCCTTCACTCTGGAATAAAATCCCAGTCCAGGTTAGGCAGAGTCCTCATTGACTCTCTTCAAGAGGAATCTTGATGAGTGGATGGGAGATCGTAGGTTTACCCAGTATCACTTCTGTGTCACTGTTAGATAGAGGCACAGTATACTAACCTCGAAAAGGGCATAGCAAAATAAATTTAAAATGGGTGGAAAGCCAAAACATTCTGGCTAGGCTTATAAATGCCCTAGGGCAGATAGCCTAGTATGAACCTATGAACCTATATATATATATATATATATATATATATATATATATATATATATATATATATACATATGCAGATATATGTGTACATGTACATACACATATATATTTATATATATGTATTTATATGCATCTGTAAATTACTTTATATATATATATATATATATATATATATATATGGTCATATATAGATCTATCTGTGTATATATATATATATATATATATATATATATATATATATATATAGGTTCATAGGTTCATAGATTAGTACTAGGCTAACTACCCTTGCGAGCCATTTTAAGCCTAGCCAATTATCCCTTGTGAGACTTGAACTCTGTACCTTGTGTTTGTAAGGCAAACACCTTAACCATTAGGCCACCCTCTATATATATACATATATATGTATATATATATATATATATATATATATATATATATATATATATATATATATATATATATATATATATATATATACACACACACACATATATATATATATATATATATATATATATATAAATATATGCACACACACACACACACACACATATATATATATATATATAAATATATATGTGTATCTATATATATATATATATATATATATATATATATACAAATATATGTGTGTATATATATATATATATATATATATATATATATATATATATATATGTATGTATGTATATCATATATAAATATATATATGTATGTATGTATATCATATATATATATATATATATATATATATATGTATATATCTATAAATATATATATATATATATATATATATATATATATATATATATATATATATATATATATAGATATATATATCTGTATGGATGTAAACAGCACCAAAAGTCACAACCTCTTAGTGCAAGGGAATGTCATGTAAGTATTGCAGGTATAAGTGTATACTGTTGCTACTGTAACAGGGGTTGTCTTAACAAAAATGTGTGTGAAGTCACATCTGATATTGACAGACATCATAAGATCATCATCTGGAGCATTTCTCCCTGGGCCTCCGCTGAAAACAGGCTCTGTGGAACCTAGTCGGACTTTCCCGGTCAACAAATGATAAATAAAAAAATAAAAATAAATCATAGTACCACAGATAACACAGTAATGATCCTGTGGAATACAGCAGATATATGACCAATAAATGTGGACGGTCTGACACAGTCTGGTCAGTCCAGATGTATTCACAGAGCCCCTTAGTGCTTGAGACTTTGGACCAAGCCTGACAAAGTGGATGTTTACAGACATGTAAATGGGGCTATCACGAAAATATTGGAATAGATAAGCTCACACAGTTTATGCATTCACACACTCCTGTCTGTCTTGATACATAATAACTGGAGGAGCAGAGGTCACAAGCCCACATACTACCCACTAGTTAGTGACATACTTCTGTACAGCATTCCACTGCTTTTTCAGAAACACACAATAGTTATGGTGGCCTGGCAGCAGTACAGCTGACAAATATCTGGACATAACATCACACTGGGTAAGTACACTGAGCTGCTAGGCATGTCAGAATACACTGTGCAAACTACAGGCAGACTGCTACAACACTGGCCTACATTTCTTATGGGGGAATACACATGTACCTGTAAATATAGCAGGCTCTACAGGCATGTAATAGCATGGAGTAACAGACACCTGTGTGAAAGCGCTTACCCACAACCAATCTTAACACAGCCACAGTCACGTATGGTGGTGTTTAATATTACAGTATATGGACTGTGTGATCAACGCCATCCTCATATGTGCCACTCACACACTAACCTGACATATACTGGGCCAATACACAGTGTATTCCGATGCCTGACTGTGGTATGGGACATGTGTCGGTTTGGCCCTACAAACATGTACGCCGATAGTGTACCATACACTGGAGCAGCATGCAACATCAGATGGAACAGGACCAAGAACAATAACATCTACCACAGTCTGTACACAGGCCAAGGTACATATTCACAATACACACTCTGTTGACAATCACCATAAGTACACAGACCTCACTACTGTACACACTACAACAGAATGTCCAGGTTTTGTCCTCAAATATAAGCCCTACTATACATAACATGTCTAGTAGTTTGATATCTCACTGGCTTTTTATCAGGTATGATATCAGTAAATAATGATGTACTGAACATATGCACCTTTTGCTGCATGACATATGTACGAAGATTGACAGAGATGTGGCTGGAGTCACGAACACAGGACCATTATTGACATGTTGCTGTGATAAACTCATATATTTACTTGTGCAACAGGGTTTGTTGTGACTTGTCTTCTGAGGGATATGAAGTCAGTAACTCACGTGGCTGTCACCATGTACTGACTGTAATCCTCAGAGTATGCTATTGCACTTCTAAAGATAGGACATGTGTGAGTAACACAACACATGTAAGACTCCAAACACTGGCCAGTCTGCAGATAGCCTTACAGGTGAGAGTTTCCTCAACCACATAACACTGTCATGACAGATATGAAATCATGTAGAACAGCCATATCCACACAAACCCTGTTAAACCAACATTACTTCAAATGTAAAAGAGCAAGACTTACATTCTGTCCTCTTGTCTGGAATACCCCCCTCCTGTTTGTTGGCCTATCTCCACAGTGTATATTGTAAGAGGTATATCCCACTACCATCTGTGATGCTGTTTGCCAAACACCGGCATCAAGTCCTGCTCACGGTGAATGAAAAGGGCCAACACCCACATGATGTTTCTAGTTATAGGAGTGTATTTCCATGCAGTTGGCTATGGGAATGTTACCACAGCTGCTCCACATGCAATCAGCTAGTGGGGGACTGCAATTTGTGCACAGGCCATCAGCTGATCACGAGCATCACTTACAAAACAGAAGCTGCTGCCTAAGCAAAGCAGGTGTACTTTTCCACATCCACCAGAGAGGGAGTGAGAGAGACAGACAAAGACAAAGTAAGAAAGGAAGGGGGTAGGAGAGTAAGAGCTAAGCATGCTTGTGTCACACACTTACCAGTACGGGGTTTCAAACCCCTGCCTGTGCATTGCTATTACATTTATATGCAGTTATTGCATGCGCCACAGAGCTTACATGTTGGCAAGCTGTCCAAAGGTATCTCTGAAGGTGAGTGATATTAGCAACAGTGATAAAGGAGGGATAAGGTAAGTGTAGTACATGTGCCTGTCCACAAAAGCAGGTGCCAAGGAAGACACAACCACATTGTCTCAGGGACTCACACACATTATCACAGTTGGCAGGGTCAGGATTAGAATTCCTAACTAACTAGTTTGCTACACTACAGTATTACACAGATATCACATGCACCACAGAGGTTATCAGGCTGATATATGGGCAAAGGGTATGTAAAGGTGACAGACATCAGAAGGCATGCTACAGTAGGGCAATGGGAGGTGTAGTGATTATGAATGGCTTCTAAATCATTAATATCCATACACACAGAAACACAGATTTGCCAGTACTGATATGCATGGGTTCATTGCTTCACAGGTGTGTAGTAGTTGACTGTGCCAGAAGGCTGTACAAGGCTAGGCAAAGGGTATACCTTGGCATCAGGCCACATGACAATGGTCTGCAGTGTGGCTCAGGGGTGTAGTCCCTGGATTGGCCCACACAGGTGGGTACTGTATTCAGCATCCACTCATCTGGGTTACTATTATGGGTGGCCAGTGCTGTGCAATGCTTGCCATGTATGTGTTCTATATTCCATAACATGGACGGGGACTGGGGTGTGCACATGTCCCACATGCATGTTCTGTGACATGTGGAAGTGTACCTGGGGTGTCTGGGACATGTTGTGTGGACAGATTGTTATCATCTGATGTGGCATTCCTGACCTCATGTGGTGAGAACTGGCTATGGAACTGAGGTTGATCCTACACCTACATTGACAGCATTATACAGGTATTCACTAGTGTTAGCGGCATCTGACCATACAGGGCATGTGTATAAGGCATGGTATTTCCTTTGTGAGTTACATTTGCTGACTCTACAGTTGTTGCAGGCGTCCAGTGGGGAACATAGCAAAGGACCACTGTAAGCAATTATTTGCTTATTGTAGACATGTAATAGGGTGCCATGTCCTCTATAGTCCACTGCAATAACACTGTAGTTACTATCTGTGGGTAATATACAGGGAACTACCAACATAGTGGTTGTTGCCTAGTCAAGTATATTTGTGTATGAGGCATGGGTGGAGAGTGTTCTCTGGGTAATACAAGGGTTGCCTATATTGTTCGTCAATCCATAATGTCACATAGAGGGGTATGGATTGTCTACACCAGTTTCTCTGCTGTTAGACATCTGTTGTCCTTGTAAGGTGGACATTGTAACATATGGTAGGTTCTCAATATAAGAAATTTGCAAAACCCACCACACAATGGCACAAAATCAGTTATTACACAATCACAGCTACTTCCACACAGGATACTCATGACACACACACACACTTAAAAGTACTCAAATTCAAACCCCTTCCTAGCTATGTATTGGTACTACAGCGTACTGAATTTATTGCATATGCCACAGAGCTTATAGGGCTAGCCCTTCCCCAAAGGTGTATTTCAAGCTGAATGACATCAGCAGGCTCGCCAAAGTAGGGCAATGACTGTGACTGGCTTCAAAAGCATTGATCCCTTCACACACACACAGTCTTACAGTTGCCATGTCTGGGATTAGAAGTCTTACCTAACTAGCACATCACACTACAGCATTACACAGTTATAGCATGCACCATGGAGCGTAAAGGACTACCCCTTCCCTAAAGGTGTATTTCAAGGTGAATGACATCAGCATGCTTGCCAAAGTAGGGTAATGGAAAGTGTAGTGACTGTGACTGGCCTCAAAAGCATTTATCTCCACACACATAAACAAACCCACACACAGAGTCTCACAGTTGTCATGTCTGGAATTTGAACTCCTACCTAACTAGTACATCACACTATAGCATTATGCAGTTATAGCATGCGCCACAGAGCTTATAGGGCTAGCCTTTCCCCAAAGGTGTATTTCAGGCTGAATGACATCAGCAGGCATGCCAAAGTAGAGCAATGGAAAGTGTAGTGACTGTGACTGGCCTCAAAAGCATTGATCCCTACACACACACACACACACACACACACACACACACACACACACACACAGTTTCACAGTTGCCATATCTGGGAGCAGAACTCCTACCTAACTAATACATCACACTATAACATTACAGAGTTATAGCATGCACCACAGAGCTTATAGGGCTAGCTCTTCCCCAAAGGTGTATTTCAAGGTGAATGACATCAGCAGGCTTGCCAAAGTAGGGCAATGGATAGTGTAATGACTGTGACTGGCCTCAAAAGCATTAACTCCTTCACACACACACAAACAAACACACACACAGAGTCTCACAGTTGCCATGTCTGGGATTAGAACTCCTACCTAACTAGTACATCACACTAAAGCATTATGCAGTTATAGCATGCACCACGCAGCTTATAGGGATAGCCCTTCCCCAAAGGTGCATTTCAAAGTGAATGACATCAGCAGGCTTGCCAAAGTAGGGCAATGGAAAGTGCAAAGTGTAGTGACTGTGACTGGCCTCAAAAGCCTTGATCGCTAAACACACACACACACACACACACACACACACACACACACACACACACACACACACACACACAGTCTCACAGTTGCCATGTTTGGGATTAGGACTCCTATCTAACTTGTACATCACACTATAGCATTATGCCGTTATAGCACATGCCTCAGAACGTAGAGGGCTAGTTGTTCCCCAAAGGTGCATTTCAAGGTGAATGGCTTCAGCAGGCTTGCCAAAGTAGGGCAATGGAAAGTCTAGTGACTGTGACTGGACTCAAAATCATTGATCCCTACACACACACAGAGTCTCACAGTTGCCATGTCTGGAATCAGAACTCCCACCTAACTAATACATCACACTATATCATTGCACAGTTATAGCAAGCACCAAAGAGCTTATACGGTTAGCCTTGCCCCAAAGGTGTATTTCAAGGTGAATGACATCAGCAGGCTTGCCAAAGTAGGGCAATGGGGAATGCAATGTGGGTGAATGGGCCATAAACCATTTGTCTGGAAGCATACACACAACATTCAGTCACACACAGGTTCACATTTGATAGGACCATGTATACAACTGCTAGATGACTAATGACTTGTACAGTCATGTTCATAGGTTCATAGGTTCATAGGTAGGTACTAGGCTATTGGCCCTAGGGCCTATACAAGCCTAGCCAAAAAGGTACCCTGGCTTTCATCACCCAAGAAAATTATTTTCATGTGCCCCTGTCAAGCAGAACCACAGAAGTGATCCCCGGGGTGAATTTCCTATTACCCATACAATCATCAAGATATTTCTTGAAGAGTACTAATGAGGAGCTCTGTTTGACATAGATAGGTAGTCTGTTCCAGAGTATGGGAAGTCTCTGGGACAGTTATCTATCCCTCCAGCATGTTCTGTTTATTGTGATGACAAGGTTTAGGTCCCTAGAGCATGTAGCTCAGATGGATTGTGATTTCTTTAAGTGGAGCATGTCCAACAGCTCAGGGTTTGACATAGCTTTGTATGTAAGGCAGAGATTGCCTCTGAGTAGGCGATATGCGATGGAGTAAAGCTGGAGTTTTTTGAGTCGGTCTGCGTAAGGCATCTGTTTGAGGCCAGTAACCCTCTTTGTGAGGTATTTTTGCGGCCTTTCCAGTTGTTGTAGATGTCTTGTGAGGTACATACCAAAAGGGGCATTGTACTCTATAATGGGTCTAATGAGTAATGAGTAGAGGGGAACAATGACCTCTTTTTTTCTGGATGAGAAACCTTTTGTGATGAAGTGTGCCACGTAGAAGGATTTCCTGACCACTGTGGCAATGTGATTATCAAAGGAGAGACTACTGTCTACCTGTGTCTCAAGGTCTCTTATCACATTTTTGGTGTTAAGCAGACTACCGCCTATGTGGTCGTTCATGGGTACAGAGTTTTTACCTAAGGGGATGACAATGCACTTTTTGGCATTAAGCTTGAGACCATGGCTTTGATACCAGGCATCTGTCTCAGTGAGGCCCTTTTGTATGATGTCCACATCGTTAGGAGTTTTGATTATAGCTCCTAGTTTGCAGTCATCTGCGAATTTAGTTAGCTAGTTACACAGTTATCACAAGCACCACAGACACTATAGTGCTGAGGGCTACCAGAAGCAAATGTCTGCAGTGGTAGACATTTGCACATCATGTGGTATTGGCCAACTGGATGTGTGCTGGGTAGGACAGGTCTCATGATGGGAAGCTCTTTGTCATTGTCTGTCACACTCTTCCACGCATCTATTTATGTGTATGTTTGGCCTATTATAGTGTGTTGTCCTTGGATATATGTGTGTATTCCTATCCGATGTGTGTGCAAAGCATGACTGGTGTGCAATGTGGAGTGTGTGCACAACCATCTGCGAATGACAGATATGTATAGTCCACTGTTGTTGCCAGCCATGGGCTTCATGGGAGCATGCCCAGTATGACCTTTGAGTAGTTTGCTGTCAGACTTCAGCTTCGTTTCTCTAAGTGTGGGAGCATGCCCAGTATGACCTTCTGTATTAAATGTGTGAATCCATTCCAGGTAGGTTGTACTCCAGTGCAGGCATTTGTGTTCTACACCTACAGCTAGCAACCTGTTTCTGTGGGATATCTGCAGATCGGTTGACAATATGGGGTTTCTGCTACATGGTTTTGGTGTTAGCAGAGATATTTAGACATATGTACTCTTTTACACTGTGATGTTTTATGTCATCAACTACTGACAAGTATACATATATGCTTGCAGTAATTTCCTGGGGAACACAAGATGAATGAAGCTGTGTCCAGTATTGTGGTCTGCAGCCTACATATTCTTGCACAATCATGCCATTCTGGAGGGTGAGCTGCAGACACTTGCTGATGGGTCTGTGAAAATGGTTCAGCACCTTGGTACTGTGGTGGCTAAGGATTCCATGCTTGTACATCTATTGACGTGACAGTATGGCCATATCCTGCTGTGGCCATACCTCACAGCTGTACAGATTCACACAGGTTACCCAGAGGCAGGGCTCATATTTCTGGTCATTACCCCTTCACATCGTGGTTTACAATCAGGTTTGTAGCCACCCATTCCTGTGTTTGCAGGCAGGGATAATATGTGCAAACATCTGAGTTTCAGACTTCACACACTCCATGGCGTCCATGCTTCTACCCCCCCCTGTTATTCTATCCTCTTCCGAACATTATGCAAATAATATCTGATAAGTATCCCTACAGTTATCACTTCATCCCAGCAGTATTTAGGCATTGGTCCACAGTTCATGCAGTAGGACATGGTGGACATGCTACTGGGATTTGCCGACATGGCCTTGCATTTGTGTTCTGTGGACTGTGTTATGTTGTTATTTGGGAGTCCATGAGATAACATACATTGGCAGTATGGGTGAGAAAAAGGCTTTTGACAGAGGACTGTAGGTTATTTGGTAGTAATGCAGACCATCTGTAGCAGCCCAGTGCATTGTGTCACCCCTACAGTCCCTGGCTGCAAGCCACTGTATTCCCCTGGGGTGACAGGGTAGTTGTGCAAGGTGTTAATGTCAATAGATTCTGTCCTTATTGATCCATTGGTGTGGATTCTGGCAGGGTCCTACTTACAGCTAGGCACACACCTGCATGGGACACATCTTCAGCATGTTGCATTCTGTGGCTATTCCCATACAGGGGGGTCATATTGTACTCATTCCCAACAGCAGTTGTGAGGTATCTGTGGCTGATGGTGGGGTGAGTTGGGTGCATGTGTTCTATGGAAGCTATTTGTAGTTGACTCACAGATATACGTGGGGCATTCCACTTAAGCTGGCTTGTGCAGGGACATCAGTGGTTTCTCAGTACTTCAAACATGTGCCTTTTGTGGTCTGCCAGTGTTTGGCCAGAGTACAACAGTCTTCCATACTGCACAGCCAACTAATGTGCTGCTAACCTGTATGTACAATTCCAAAGGTGTGTCCATTTGACAGTAACATTTTATACACTCTCTGTTTAGGGTACTTCCACCTGTGTACTGTTTGTATGTCTGGGCCCATATTCATGTCATGTCCATCTTTCAGATGGTGATAGATATTACATTTGAATAATTAGTATGGATTACTGCTGGATTGTATCTTGCAGGGATGCATTGTGTTTGGCACTGCAGTTGTGAGAACTTGGCCCTGTCATCAACAGTACTAGACATTGGCCACCAGGACCCAACCCTCCATGCCTACATGCTGACCACTTTCAGACAATATACAACATACAGCAACCTAACATACAGAGCCCTGCATATTGTACACATGCAATCTATCCTGCTACTTTGGCCAGCTCAGGTAATTTGTGCTCCACTGTTATTATACCTACACATACAAGTTACTACATTTCTACATAGGATTGTGGGGAGGGGCACACCTGACAACTATAAACATTTACTATGACTGCACTGGTATTTCAGGTACTCTGTTGGCTTTCATTTCATTCTGTGTTCTGATCTATCATGCAGACTAGAGGCATATCAGTGTACTACAGTTCTTAGGTTTTATTGACTTACATTTCAGTTTCAGACTTCTTACCCTTCAGAACTAACATCCCACTGGCTAACCTGTCATAGTCTGTCTCTGTAGATCTGGAGGGGGGCTGTTCTCCATAGCCATCAATCAGAGGCCTTAGCACAGCCTTTATTTGTGTTTGTCTACACCTGTCCTGCTGGCTGAGACTGTTGTTGGGTATGTGAGCCTCACTGACATGCATTTGTGTGTCTTATGGGCACACATTTTGCCCACTACATGTCCTGCAGTAGTTTTTGTCACCTTGTCTAGTACTGCCTACTGTGTTGACACCAGTATTCGTTAAGGATTTCATGCCGCTGATATAGATGTGTACTATCTCCTGCCATCCCATTCAGCCAGCCGATTCCTTTACATGCTCACATCCATACCATAGATACAGGTAGCAGAACATACTACTACATTCAGCAATTGATAGTGAGAGTGACTTACCTTGTTGCTGTACCAGTATTGAGGATGGTGCTGGAGGGCTGACTATGTTGGATACACATAGTACACTCCCTATACATGGTTAAGCACAGTTAGTGTCATGTTTGGCATCCCTTTTACTGTATGTGCAAGACAGAAAGAGGTGTCATCCCCAGGGTTACTACCGTGTCAGTGTTTGTGCTATGCATTACCTCTTTGCCAAGGCCTGGGCATACTTGGCACGCCTCCTTCTGCCTACAGGGGCAGGCTCAGGTTGTTCCTCCCCCGAGTCACTCTGTGCCTGTGCTGGCCTTGGCAATGGTGGGGTGGCTGTGTGGCTCTGCCCCATGCTGTTCCTGCTGCAGCTGTTTCCACAGGATCATATTGTGTAGCATGGCACATACAATGACAATTTGGGTACATGTAGTTGGTGAGTACTGCAAGGTTCCACCAGATATGTCCAGGCACTGGAACTGTGACTTGAACATCCCATACACATGCTCTATTATTTATTTATTTTATTTTTATTTGCAGTTGTTTAACCAGGATAGTCCATTGGGCCTAAAGAACCCGTTTTCAATGGAGTCCTGGGGAGAAAAGCTCCACATACAAATCATACAAAGATTCTATTCTACATACAGATTATACAAAGGTTATGTTACACACATAGTTTACATGAGGATTAAAGAAAAAACACTGTAGAATTACAATTATAAGTTAGTCAAAAACGAAAACAAATTTTTTTTTTTTTTGCTATTATGATTCTGGTCTGTGCGTGTGCCTCATTATGGAGCTCTTGCTCAGGTGTTTGTCCATTTCTGATGGGTGTCATTAACCATGGCTCCAGTGCGTAACCAGCATCCCCCACTAGATGGCCATATGGGATGTCCCCACTGGCAAATCTCTGGTACAGCTGCGTCATATGCCAGATGTGGGAGTCGTGATAGCTTCCAGGGCTGCCAGCACACACATTCATTATAATGCCCTGGGCATTGCACACGACCTGGCAGTTAATGGAGGGGAAGCCCTTGCAGTTTATGTAGACTCTACTCCACTCACCGGTTGGTGCTTTGATGTGTATGTGCATGCAGTCTATAGCACCCACTACCTCAGGGTATTCTGCTATTTGGTGGAAGAGATGCATATTGCTGGTCAACACCTCATGAGTGTTGAGGAAATATATGTGTTCACCGGCATGTGCTGACATGGCATCCAGGAAGTGGTGGAGTACCCTGGATGCTGATGCCTGTGAGATCCCCGTGATATCCCCAGTTGGCCTTTGGAAGGTACCTGTGGCTAGTATTCTTAAGCCTAAACATACCTTGGTATCCACTGGGATGGGTTTCCCTCTGTTGGTTCTGTGTGTGAGGCGTGGCCGGCACAGCTCAACAATTTGCTGTAGGAGGTCCCTGTCCACCCTATAGCGCTCCACTATCTCCAGCTCATGTAGCTCCTGGTAGGTTACACTGGGTCTGTATACTCTTCTCCTTCTCCTCACTGTGAGTTGGTCATCAGCATTCTCATTGTCACCACCCTCAGCCTCTTCCACATGTTGATTTATGAGAGCAAAAGCAGCCCCTATCATTTTGTTGCTTTTGTTATGTAAAATTTCCCCATTTGTGTACACCGGTGGTGTAGAGTTTGTGGGAGAAACAGAGGGAAAGGTGTTTGCATAGTTTATAGTAGTGTGCTGGGCTGGGCTTCTGCCTGTGTAATTGGCTGATTCTGATACATTTCACCTGCCAGCTATGCTAGTTCTCCTTGATTACCTTCCTACTGCTGTTTTCCCTTCTCATTGCTTTCCTGTTTAAGGCCCAAGGCTCGCCGTGCAAACCCAGTGCTCAGATGTGAACGGAGCTGCTATTTCCTGGTTTAATTGTTTTTATTGTTTAAAACCTGGTACGAGGCGCACACACCCGTTTAGGCAATGTTAACCCTGCTATGCAGTTTCAGACACACTCCCTTCCTTAGCTTTGCTATGCTAAGGGCAAACCCGAGCCACAGAGCTCCAATAAGCTTACAGTATGCCTGACACAACTCTCTATGATGTCAGCTAACTCTTAGGCTTACCCTATGGTTTTCCTGTACCTACACAGTTGGGTGGTGGCTAGCAATGAGGGGAAATCTGTGATTCAGTATCATTCCCCTCATTTGCATAGAATTGACTGCTAATGCCTAGTTACAAGTCTAACACTGAGCCTTCCCCCTTAGCAACCACTATTCAGTGGCCTTGTTGTCTTCTGCCTGCCATTGACTATAATGGCAAAATTGTGATTTTGCCTAAAAAGCTTTTTTCAAGGTTTTATGTTTATTTTAGTCTGATCCCGTTTGCACGCCCCTGCCCTTCGCTTAAACAGTCAAAATCGGCCAAAAAAAAGTTATTTTTTTGTTATTTTGAACCTATTTCCCATTCCAATGGCCATATATTTGGCCATTGGCATGCCTTCCACATTATATGCACCCTTTATTTGGAGCTGTCATGGCTCCATTTTGTAGTTTGCAGAAATGTACTCAGTTACTAGCCAAATACATTTTTGCTGGTTACACTACTCCTGCACGGATGGCTGCCAGCTTCTTGGATCACTAATTCACCTCATTTGCATGGTTTTCACCTGAAAATGGGGTAATTAGCATACAGGAGCTGTGTCCATGCAGGAATAGTGCAGGAGTGCACGTGCACATGCAGGGAGCTTGTTCCTGGATCTCTCGGCGGCCATATTGCCTCCAGCAGCTCTTGCACTATTCCTGCACCCTGTGCAGAGCTTGCTAAATCCCGGAGAGTGTTTGCGCTACAGCAGTTTTTTCTAGCACTTAGTACTGATGAGTATGGCCATGAGCTATTAAAGAGTTGCTTCCTGTAGTACAGGGTTTGATTTCATCAACGTTCATTTCCTTCTGTGTGACTCTGACCAAGTTAATTCACTAGAAAGCACTCCCGGGCTGCTCCTGCAAAGGTACACTTATGCACAGTCCCAGCCTGTTAGCAAATATATATCTGTCTTTTATATTCATGCACCCTTCACATAAAAGCTCATTAGTGCTTTACTACATGCTATATGATTATGAATCCCAAAACATCTCTTGCAATTTAATGGGTTGCCAGATACATTTTCACTAAACGTGAGTCTCAGGGAAGAAAAGCTTACCAATTCTCATCCAAAGTCTGTTTTTGATTTGAGAATGTTTTGTTTTATTTAAAAAAATACCTGTCACTGTTATTGTTGTAAAATCTGAAATGAAAGTTTTAAATGAAATTCAAATCTGTGTGATAATTGTAAATAAAAAGAAGAAAATAGTCTGCACACTGAGAGGTTAGAAAAGTGCATTACAGTAAATGGGGAGAGAGACAGCCAAGTAATGGGATATTGGTATAGCAGGTGCTGGCCCATTTAATCATAAGCCAGCTCTACTTACTCTGGAAGTATATACTGCAGCTACATGGCCTTGTCTGTCATTCATGTAGGGCAGACCTTTACTGAATGATGTTAAAAGGAATAGCTATTTGTGATTACAGGGATGTCAAAAATTAGATGTAGGTGTCCTACAAGCATTTAAGCCCTCCAAAAAATAAAATAGTGTGCTGTACTTAGTAAAACTTCTGATTTTTGTATGACGTGGATTGCTGAACAAAGGTTGCTGCAGCATCTATATTGTCTTCAACTATTCTGTTTTATTCATTGTACTACAGAATTAATTATTTCATTAATAGGCCTGGATTGTGTAATACAGTTTAAACATGTTGCATTTTAGTAATATATTTTTGTAGTACTTTCTTTACAGCCACCAGCAGCTGTGAAGGTATTGATATTTGTCAAGTCATGCAGTCTGCATTATTCTGAGTGATGATTAGAACCATCTGATCTTCAGTATCCATTAGGGAAGTAATTTTTGCATATTACCTTGATGTTGTTGTTGCTGTTGTTGTGTCTTTTGTCTTTTCCCGGTTAGGGGTCGCCACAGCGGAACTCCGGTCCGCTAATGATTGGCAGTAGATATTTACATGCCGAGTTGCCGGCTCTGACGCACAACCTTCAATGAAGGTACGCCCATTCACACATGTCTCCATACAGAGGACGCTCTAGCTGAGAATCAAACAGGACAATGTCTTACTGTGAGGCGACAACACTACCGCAGCACCACCACCGCAGTGCATATTACCTTGATACAGTCTTAAAATCAGATTGTAAAGTATTTTTGCACTTAGTTAAAAACTGTTACACTGCCTGGCAGATAGCACAGAATACTAAAGCTCTGACTTGTACATGAGCTGCTTTCTGTGCTAAGGGTGCATGGCTTGAATATTTCTACCTTTATTTACCTACCATGTGACCTTGAGCAAGCCACTTAACCAGAAAGTGCTTTGGAACAATTGGGAATTTGGGTTAGGTTCTTTAATTGTCTCCTGGACTGCATGCCTAGTAAAACTATGAACCAGTAGTAACATTTTTCCAGCCATTCCTTATTTCATAGGTGATCTGATTCAGGCAATGTTATGGCAATATCATCAGCAAACCTTTTTAGTGCAACATATAGGCCATTTATTCTTCAAAAGCAGTGGGCATTGCATTTGTAGATGAAGCACCAAAATAATACAAAGTTGTTTGCCAAAAGCAACATTTCCATTAGTAATAGTTATTTTCAACGTAGAATTATTTAGATGGCTTTCACTTCTCAGCAAATGTTATTGGGTGGTTAATATTTCTAATGCTTTCATCATAAATACTCTTCTATTTAAACAGTGATATCCATAGCTGGGTCTTATGGTATGATCTTTATATAATTTCATGCAGTTTATCCAAAGCTACCAATAAAGAACATGTCATTTATTTCTTTATGACAATAATGGATGTACATGGTCAATGCAGTGGCTAAAACTCTGGTGGTGGTGGGGGATATATGTGGATGAAAGTACATTATGTTCTTATCATCATTTTAAACAGTCTTTAATTTGCTTTTGCAGAGTAAGTGAGCATGTGTGCATGTGAATTCAGCTGAAATGCTTTCCTATGGCTACTGAGTGTTTGTGTGAAAAATTTTAATTAGGATACTTTAGTTTATTATTGTTTTTAGCACATTTATTGAATTATCACTAAGACATAGGCAAACATACATTTATATAAAACAAAACAAACCATGGAAACATGTTTATTTACAGTTACAAACATTATACATCACATACATTATTTTATACAGTTATCATCAATCTAGCATTACACAAATTGTTCAATTCCTATCATCCCTTAAACCTCACTTCTCCTCTAAAACATTATCCTGCATGAAATATTCCTACAATTTCCATTTTTTTCTATTTAATTTGTTCCTACCTTTTTCTTCCAGTTCTTTTACCATATCACTGTTACAATATGCACTACTTGAAATGCAGTTGGTTTAGACTTTGCTTTCCATTTGATTTCCAATTTTGTTTTTGGCCAGTTACATCTTTCTTCACCATCACACCTCCAACATTTGCCACCTACCTGAAGAAAATTTTTAAAGTCTGTTTGCGGTAGAAAAATACCTATGCAAAACCTTCCAAGCATAAATCCTAAATCTTCTAGATTTTTTGCATATTTGGGGGCTAAACATGTGTCCTACCATTGTTTCCTTGTGAATTGCTTATCCAGTCTCTCTTCCCAATCTTTTCTAAGCACCTCTGATTGATTACAATAGTTATTGTGCAATATTTTATATGCCCTACTAATTATCCCTTTTTTAACAGCAGCTTTTGACCTAGATTCAACAAAAAACTCTACAACATCAGGTCTTTCCCTTAGGATTCCCAGATCCCTTCCTCTTTGCCTATATTCTGATATCAATCTTTGATAGAAAAGGCAGTTTCTAGCCTGTAGTCTAAATGTCATCTTGGCCTCTTCACATTCTATTACCTTTCCCTCTCTAGCTATATGCTCCCAATATCTTGGTTCCACTAACAGTTTTCTCCAGTAAATTCCACCCCCCTCTATTTTCTGTATCCCTAATTGCAGTCATCCCTACCAACATAATCTCCTTTTCCCATCCTCGTGCTGGCTTAATTCTTAAAATACGTTCCACTACTTTATGAATATAATATTCTTTATAGCTGTTGTTATTGTCCTTAAGTGCCTGCATCCAAAATCCCACTCTCTCCTTATTTCATGAACTTCCCCATGCTTCATCATCATCCCATTCCCTTTGAATTATAGCTTTCTGGTTGTGTTATGTATATGAGCCTCAATTCTGCAGTTCAATTCTGCAACTCTAAAATACCCCTTTAAATCAGGTAATCCTAAACTACCTTGTTCTATTTGAAGGATCAGCTTATCCCTCTTGACACGTGCCCTTTTCCCTTCCCAAATAAAATCCTTCAATTCTTTATGAATTACTGTCCACAACTTCTCCTTTGGTAGATAAAAAAATGCCTGACCTGTATATAAAACTAGAGGGACTAAAAACATTTTCGCTGCTTGTATCTTGCTATCTATATCCATAAATATGAGCTTCCAGTTTCTCAGTTTTTTAATGTTTTTTTATATATATATTTTTTTGTTTTGTTCAGTCTCTTCTCACGTATTCTTAGTTGCCATAACAGAATCCTTTTTAACCCATACTCGTAAATACTTGATTATATCTTGTCTCCATAAATATAGGTATTGCTGAACCAATTTAAGTGTGGGTACATAGTTTACAGATATAGTCTTTGTTTTGTCTTCATTAAATTTATATCCTGAAAAAAACTGAAAATGTCTGAGAATCTGCCACAACTCTAAGATGTCCTTTTCTGGTTTTATCAGATACAAAATGGCATTATCAGCAAATAAAGCCAACTTTTCTTGATTAACATAGCAATTATAACCTTGAATTTTGAGTCCCTTATTTTCTTTGCCAGCAGCTCTAAAATATAAGCAAACAATAAAGGGGAGAGAGGACACCTTGCCTGGTTCTTCTATTCAGACACGACTTATCAGAGAGGAACCTTCCCAGTTTAGTTTTTGTCTCTGATCCCTTACATATACTCCTAATTAACCTTATTATTGTATCAGAAAATGCAAATGCTTTCATTGCCCAGCTCATAAATTCCCAGTTTACTCTGTTGAAACTTTCTCTGCATCAAGACCCATCAACAAAAATGGTAATTTCTTACATTCTGCTTCCACATGGAACATCTTTGTTCCGTTAATGTTGTTAGATGTTTGCCTTCCCTCCACAAAACCACATTGGTCCATATCCGTCAATTTTGGCAACAACTTTGCCATTCTTTTATCCACTGTAGACATAAACACTTTATAATCATGGTTTAAAATATGTAATGAGCCTATATAAAGTTGGGTCTGAAGGGGTCTTTACTATCTTTAAGTATTACAGCCACCATAACTTTCTTCCAGGATGTTGGCACTTCCCCCCTTTTAAATACTGTTACTGTTAAACAAAACTTTCCAGATATTTATCACTTTCTTTCCTCGTTTCCAAACTTCCACAGGAATACCATCTATTCCTGGAGACTTTCCTGCAGATTGAGTATATATTATCATTTTATCTTGTATCCACTTATCTTAAATGCTAGCTTGAATATTTCTATTAATTGTTTAAGCTTCATCTGCATCTAACCTTGGTATACTAGTCTTCCATCAATATTTCCATTTGTGCTCGTTCTTAATTTCCACATCCTTCTGATTTATACAAATGTTCTTAAATTTATGAAATTTATTTAATATCTCTACAGGATCTCTGATTATTTTTCTTGTTGTAAGCTCCCTAAGTTTGGCAATAACTTTGTTCTGCTTCTTGTTGCCTAAACCATTTTGCTAAAAGTTTTTGTGCTCTGGAGTTATTATCAAAAAACATTTGCTTAACAGCATTTTTTCTTAACTCATGTATATTATCCAGATACTCACTTATTTTCCCTTCAGCACTCTGCAGTTACTCCTTTTCTTGTTCTGTGAGATTCCTGTTATGGTCATTATTATTATTGTTATTAATTTTTTGACACACATCTGAGAAGGACGCAGTCAATGATATAGCTATAATTGCTGGATTTAGGGGAATGTTTATTAATAAAAATGTCTCACCCTGCTGAATTGATAAAGTTAAACAGTCATTTGTTTGTCTTTGCAGGACTAGTGTGCATTTCTGTAAAGCAAATTGGAATGCTTTACTATGACCATCTTATCACAATCAGACATGTAATGTGTACACAGTCAATGAAGTGGCTATAAATGATGAGTACAAATATTGGTATATTATAATATTAGCAGTTTGATGAATTGTTTATGATTGAATATTCTGAAAAGGGTACTATTGTCATTAGTGGTTTAGATGTCTATTTTGCAGCTTACTGGAAAATGGTCAAAACTAAAAATTTAAGACACACTCTACCAAAAGCTGCTATATTAAACAAAGAAATATAATTTAAAAGAATAAGGGAGGTGAATCCAAAAGAACACATGCATTTAAGCATGGTCCTAAAATATGTGTGGGGGTACCCATGGTTTGAAATGAGAGCAGGACCCAAGTTACTTTTCATCCGCCACTGCTCACCATAGTTCTCTGGCATGCAATTTTGTAAAATAGTATGGCTCTCTTGGGCAAGGCTCCCGGGTGGTGCAGCAAGGAATGCTGAATTTTCCTTTATTTGCTGCATTAGACCACATGGAGCATTTTATTGGAAACTCATATGGGGATCCTCAATATAAGATGAATGACTGGCATGCCATCCCCTGGTAAACACTGCAGGTACCACCACAGTGGCCTTAGGAGACACTAACCTGACCTTCTTAACTGGTAGGAAGAAAACAGAGTTAAGTCAGAGTAAGGGCATCTAATGTGTATTGTATCTGTCTTCTCTGCAGATTCATATTAGTTTTTATATGTATAAATGTGTTTATTATAAGCGTATAGGTTCATAGGGAGATGTATCTCTTCATATAGTCTAGGCTCTTATATCTGTGGTCACATGGACTATGACTAAGTCATACTGGTGCTTGTGATCCGATGACTTGACCATGACTTTCTCCTTAGCCTGGTGAGAGGGACATTGATTTGTCTCACAATGGAGTCTCCAATGACCAGAATGTTTGATTGTGTGGAAGCTTGCCTTATGGACTTAGAAGTAGAGGTTCCATGAGATGTGGCCATATGTGTTAATGTGTTCTTCATCTAGTAGGTCTTTGGGGTTTAGAAAGATTACATTTAAGTGCCTCAGCATATGTGGGTCTATGTAACTGCTTTGAATTGCGCATGATGGGTGTAGCGTGTGTACTAGTGACAACCTTATTGACATTGGGAGTACTTTTATGTGAGAGCTTTGCCTCCAGTGACATTGTGTATATACAGCTCTCACATACTATATCAGTTTGTTTGAGAATTAACTGGTTGTTAGTAAACATGAGGCAATTTCTACATTGCCTCAGGATGCCCATATCCACAAAGCTGGTAACGGAGATAGTGGGAAAGTTCATATCCATGGCAACAGGCCCTTTTTTATTGATTAGACAGTTGTAGCGAGAATATAAAGTAATGTTTGGAGTATCTAGTTTGCAACTCTGGAGCAGTGTGTTTATCACTGCAAACTAGTTAGCCTGTGTTTTACTAGGTAATGGTGAAATTTCAAAGGTTCTTTTACAGGAAAAATGTCAACTCGTGGTGTTTGCATCTATACAGGGCGCTGCCAAACACTTGAGGGGAAGCTATTAAGTAGACCCTGATGATTTATGGATGAAGTATTTAGGAAGATATTCTGAAGTTAGGTTATACAGCAGCAAATCAAGCAGTACTTACTGAAAAGAAAGAATTAGCTTTGTTAAGAATGATGAAAAGAGGGGATTCTCCTGAATGGCTACTGCCTGGTTACTATTAGTTCTGGTCCCCCCTTCAACTTCATGCTGCTAGGATACAATCCTCCTTTGCTTCTTCTCTCACCAGAAGTAAAATAGTAGCACCCATCCCAGATGAGAAGCAGGCTACAGGCTCTTTGGTGATCAACAGTCTTGTCCCAGATGATGCAAGGATCTGTAGCCTTCTCCTGGTATATGCCTTAAATAGCAACCAGGCCAGTCAAGAATGTCCAATACAGACACTCACTGTCAAATCAGAAACAGTCAGGAATCAATGCACTCTGCTCCTTCTCTCACCAGGGGCAAAATATAAGCACAAATTCCAAGCTGATAACTACAAAGCAGTTATTAGGCTTTCTGGTGATCAGCAGTCTCCAACAAATAATGTCCCTATGCTCCTTCTCTCACCAGGATCAAAACTGAAGCACTAATCCCAAGATGACTACTGAAAGGCAGAATGTGGGCTCACCAACAGTTTGTGGTCTTGGACGAGATGTTACAGATTTTAAAGGTAAGATGGAAAAATGTGTTAATTTCTTAAGAGCTGCAGTGGGCACTAAGCAGTTAGATGTAAAAGAGGGAGGTAACATAAGATTTAGCTATCTAAGTGGAGAGCAACTAAATTTAAAAGGACAAGAGATATTTAAAGTGGATGGGCACTTTGTATTCTGGCTCTATGAAATATAATGGACTGGCCAATAAATTTAAATAGCTGAAGGGAAGTGATTTCAAAAAATAATAATTTTGTGCTTACTCACAATAGCCAATGAAAGAGGAGAGGAAGGAATATGTAGTCAAATTAACAAAAAGGGCTGACAACTAGAAAGACAACTGAATTTAAAAACACAACAGCACAAGGAAGGAAGGGTGGGGGAAATTTTAATTTCTGTTTGACTCACAAGAGATACCGCTGTGGTCTCTTTCCTACTTTAAATACTCATTTAAAAGCAGGATACAAGTAAAACACAGCGTACAGAAAATAAACCACAATCTGCAAAACAGAAGAAGGCAATAAAGCGATAAAAAACAGAATAAAACAAATAAACTAAGATTTCCCTCACAGCAATATATGGCAGAGTCTGAGTGAGCTTTTCCAGTAAAGCTCTAGTAGGATAATTTAATAATCTTTTATTCTTCAATCTTGGGACACTATATTGGAAAACAAACTTCTACACTGGAAGCAAATGGAGAAGCTATCTAACAACTGTGTATTATTTCTTAGTATTTGGTAATTACAATTGTATTCAAAGTGTATTAGATGTATTTATGTGTCAGCAGCATGTAAGAGTGTGGCCCTGTAAAGGCAATGCTGTTTAGCTTAATGTGTGCAGGGTACATGCATAGCACATTTCCTGGTACTGTGAATATGAGTATAGAGTTATGTGTCATATCAGTATGCATGATCTTTGCAGTGTTACTGTAGAAATGCCAGATTTAGATATTTTAGCAAAAATATCAGTAGTATGATTCAGGTAGTATTACACAGGTACACAGGATCACCCAGGTAAAATCTCTGTTGATATGCACATCATTAGTCTTCCCCACAAGTTTCAAAGCACATCTGCACACCATACCTGTCAACCTCCTTTCACAAGAACTGTGGAAAAAGCCAAACATAATGGTTGGATAAAAGCCCAAAATAAGGGATAAATTTTAAATACTGCTCATATAAACAAGGAAAATTGCCAGAATAGCATGTTTGCATTAGTGTGCATTTTCTGGAGGATATGAAGTCTGAAACTCCAATGTCTATAGATTTATAGGTGAATACTAGGCTAACTTTCCTGAAGAGACATTTTCAAACTAGCCATTAACCCAAGGTCAGAATCAAATCCTCTTCCTTGTATCTATGAAATGATTACCTTAACTATTATGCCAGACCCACCCTAAAAAAAAGATTATATCACCCCAGATGGGACATAAATGCACAATCCCTGGCTTAGGAAGCCAGTCCTCTATCCATTAGGCTAAAGGGGCCTGACTATCAGAATTTCATGACATCAATACTCAATGATTTGCCAGAAAATTATAAATTTTACAAGGGACAGAACAAAATATGTAGCAAAAATCTGAATATTTTGTGAAATTCGGGACAGTTTAGAGATATGCTGCACACATGCACACACATAAACACATACTTGCACATACACACACATATATCAGTAACGTTATCTGAGTCCCCCTTTTCCCATTTTCTGATAGCATAACCTAGAATAGAGACAGTTCTACACCACATGTAGGCAGTGGCACTACACTAATATATAGTGTTGCAACCATAGTAGTACACAGCCATTTGGTGTTCTGCTTAATATATAACGTATCAGTGTCATATGCATATCCTTATTTGTATCTACCTCCTCCAATTATCACTATCATTTTTATAAGTATTCTGTCTCAGTTGTTCCCCATTTATGTTTGCATTTTGTACTTAGGTTCATATGTTCATAGGTGTTTACTAGGTTAATGACCACAAAGGCCTTTTTAAGAATAGCTATGCATTTCATATCTCTGACAACTTCTGGTACCCTCGATAAGTGTAAGCAGAGGCTTGTGAGATGAAGCATTTACAAGCAGGGACATGGGAAATGAACAATTTACAGGCTGCCTGTGACCATTAGAAATATAGGTGCCAAACCAGGGATGAATTTCCTGTTCCTCATCCAATTGTCCAAATTACACTTGAATTGGGTTAGGGAGGAACTTTGCTTCACATGGATGGGGAGCCTGTTCAAGAGATGGGGCAGTCTCTATGATACATACCTGTCTCTCCAGCAGGTTCTGTTTTATATTACAGGCAATGTTTAAGTCTTTAGAATAGGTAATTCTGGTGATGTTTGTTTTGCAGATATGCAGGAGCTCCATCAGAATGGGATCTGACAATGCCCTGTATGCCAGGCATAGATCTCCCCTCAACAGCCTGTAGGAGACAGAATACAAAGATAGGGCCCTGAGGTAGTCTGTATAGGGCATGTTACTTATGCCCTATATTCTTTTAGTGAGGAACCTCTGTGGACATTCTAATTGTTGGATATGTCTGGTACATACCAAAGGGGGCATTGTACTCAATGTTAGGTCTGATGAATAGCAAATACAGTGGAACAATGACTTTCTTGGACCTAGATGCCATACCTTTGTTTATAAGTTGCACAACATAGAATGATTTCCTCACTACTGTAGACATGTGATGGTCAAAGGCTAAATTTATGTCTGTGTGTGAAGGCTACTATTATGCCTTTCTTGGCATTTAGTTATAGACCATGGCTCTGACACCAGTTGTTTGTCTATGTCAACCCATCCTGGAGAACATTTCTGTCAGTACGGGATTCAATGACAGCTCCCATTTAGCAATCATCTGCAAATTTAGTCAGCCAGAGGCCATTGACATTGGCCTTAACTTCAGAGAAGTAAATGCAAAAAAGGAGCAGTCCCAGGACCGATCCCTGAGGGATTCTGCTTGTGACTGCCCTCTTTGTAGAGGTGGCTTTCCCAGTTCTAACTTCCTGGGTCCTGTCTGTGAGACAGTTAGCTATCCACCAGGGTGACATAAGAATTTGTACCTAAACTCTTGAGTTTGTCAAAAATACCCAAGTGGGATATTGTGTCAAATGCTTTGGTCAGATCAAGGTAGACAGTGTGAACCATTTTACCTTCATCCATTGCTTTGGTGACCTTCTCAAAGAAGTCCAGCAGGTTGATTAGGCATGGCCTTTGACAAAACCACATTGGGTAGGGTCCAGTGACTGGGGATTTACTATATAATTATTGATCATTTTCATGATAATTCTTTCCATGGCTTTGCATATGAGACTAGTGAGACTTATGGTTCTGTAGTTTCAGGGTCTGTAGATGGCCCACCTTTGTGCACAGAGATGACTTTTGCTGTTCTCCATTCATGAGGCATGAAGCCTGTTTGAAGCCTGCAGTTAAATAGCAATTTCAGGGGGCCTGGTGGGTCATGTTTCATGCTATTGAGAAGGCATCCAGAGATATTTTCTGGGCCTACTGATGCAGTGTTCTTGGCATTAGGAAGATCATTAAGGACCTGTTCCCTAGTGATAGTAGGGGGAGTTATATTTGATGGTATTTCCTGAGGGAAGGTTGACGGGAAGAGAGGGGTAAAGTTGTAGCTGAAGTAGTCAGCCAGTAGGTTTGCTATACCTTCTGGCTCATATAGGTTGCTCCATTTACAATGAGCTCTGCACACAACTGTGTATTGCTTTTGAGGTTGCGGACATAGCTAAAAAAATGCCTTGTGGTTGTCCTTGGCCTGGGAAGCCAAATTTACCTCAAATTTGGCTTTGGCATTCTTTATTTGTCCTCTGAGTTGTTTGTTTAGTTTGATGAGACTGTTTTTATCCTGCCGGGTGCTGCACCTCCTAATTTTAGCCGCAATTTTTTTCTTTCTATTATACAGTCTATTGATGTGATTTCACCAGGGTGGCTTGTTTTTTACATTAGTTTTCTACTTCTTCCTGGTGGGTACATTTGCCTTTATGCAGGTATTAACATGCTTGTACAGGGTTTCTGTGAACTGTTCTTCATAGGCAGTAGTGTTCTCAGGGTTTATGGGGTCTTGAAATGTTGCTAGTTTATCACTTAATACCATGGAGTTAGCACTAGAGTAGTTCCTGAATATTCAAGGGTTATCTGGGGTTCCAGGTTTTATTTTTACTTTAAAGGAGACCATTTTGTGGTCTGATCTTACCAGAGAAGACATTACACTAGGGGGTGTGCAATACACCCACATATTAATGAGGACCAGAGCCAGTGTAGTTGCACCCCTGGTTGGAGTATTGGCAATTTGGTCCAGGGAGTTTGTGTTTACAAAATCCAGGAATCTCTGTGCATGTAAGTTTGATGTCATATAGGATTCCCAGTTAATAGTGGGGTAATTAAAGTCACCCATGAATATTGTATTGGGTTGGATGATTAATGTTTCTAATAAGTTTAAATACATGGTATGGGTTTCCTGGGTCATAGATGGGGACCAATAGCTGGCAAGGAAGTGATACTGAATTTTACCTATGGTGATTTGAACATGGAGCAGCTCAAGGGCATTGTTCTGTTTGATCAGCCTTCAGGTATATTTATTTTTGATGTAAATTGAGACACCTCCATATTTAGCCCCTAACTGTGATGTAGCTGGTCTAAATGTGTGAAAGACATTATAAACTTGCACTGTCGGTCTGCTCTGCATGGCTTTCAATTATGTCTCAGTGACCTTACAGATGTCAGCATTCTCTGGGGTGAACAGAGCTTCAAGGGAGATGAGTTTTTTGTTTAGACTGTAGCACTGATTTCCTATGTCAGAAGTATTTTCAGTTTGGCATTGACTAAAAAAAGGCACTATGGGGGAAGACAATGTTTTAGCTAAGGTGCAGACCAGCCCTGGCAAAGCAGCGTGATCTGTTGACCATCTCCTTCCATCCTGATAAATATTGCACCCCCTTAGAATGAACTTCGCCAGCTGTGCCAGTTACATGGTCTCTGTCTCCAGCCCTCTAGCAGGCTCAGTTATCCCCTAAATATGCCCACCTGCAACCCAGGCTGCCTCCCCATTGGCTGTAGTGAGAGGCAGCCAGGAAGCCACCTCTGCCACCCCTGATGGTACTTCACCAGATGGGAGCACTATTGTTTCTTCTGGTGGCATTTCCAGTGGTGAGGAATATGTTACATGCAGGGAGTTGGTATAGGTGGTGTATGATCTGACAGACCAGCAGCTGGAAGCCCCCACTGGCCACCTAGAAAGGGTGAGCTTGTGGTTAACATTGTCACATCGCTGTCTAACCCTACCATCACCCTTTCATGTGGGGCTCAGTGGGGAGGGTTGTCAGACTGCTGTCTGACCTTCCCTAGGTATCTCATACCTAGTGCAATACAGAAGACCATGCCCACCCTAACCCCCATCCTGGTGTTACCCTCCCTTGTGGGTCACTGCCTTCCCCTACTTGTTTTCCAATCTTCCCTTTGTTAATGTATCTCCTACACCCCTCAGTGCCATTGTCTGCATTACATGTTTGTATGTATACCCATGCTTCTGACCATCACACTGTTAATATGCCTTTACCTTGCCTTACCTTACATCCTTTCCCAGCTTCCCTTCTTTAGAAAATGGGCACCTATCCCATAAAAAGTATACCCTTCCTCCCTCACTCCACTCCCATTTACAGCTTTCCAGTTTCCCTTTCATATGCTGTTCTGCTTATAGCTCTTTTTTCCTACTGTTTTATACACCCATTTCTACCCCTTTTTATGCTTGAAAACAACTCTAAACATTGCAGTGGGCCCTTTAAGGTGCTATTCCTATTAGCAAATGTGCATGTACCTTCTCTGAACTTATCTGTTTTCTTTGTCACACTTCCAGCCACAGTTGCAGGATTTCCTCTTTCACCACAGGTGCTGTGACTTGCATGAACAGAGTTTTTAATTAGCAGCAAACCAAGGTGTGAAATTCCACCTAATTAATTGATAATTAAGCTTTAGCTACATCGTGCTATGAGATTTACCTGCTGTAGGCATTTGACGATCCCACTAAGCCTGTTTTATTAGGTGTGACATAGGACCTAGGGTTATTACTATATTATCCTAATGAGGGATGTCTTTGGTAGGTCACCTGTCAGTTACATGATTCATAGACTTAGACATACACTGCAGTACTGACATGCAGTGTACAAAGGAATGCCTTGTGAATATCGCATGGGTTCTCATGGCATGGAGTGGTATGCTATGTGTAATATTATATTCTAAGCCTTTTGGTTTAAGCACTTGGGCTTCAGACCAGTTGTTTTACATTAAGGAGGTTTGTGGTCTGCACTGTTGTGGCAGGACAGATAGCTTACATCCTTCTAAGTTGGGAACTGCTGATTGAGGGCTCGGTGTCTGTTACTCTAAAAGTGTATTAGTTCTGGTTTAAGCACTTGGGCTTCAGGCCAGTTATTTTACATTAAGAAGCTTTGTGGTCTGCACTCTTGTGGGAGGAGAGGCTGGACTCCACCCTTCTGAGCTGGGAATTTCTGGTTAAAGGCTTATAGTGTTTGCATATTTGAACTGTTTCTTACTGAAATTGATGTGCCTTGTTTGCAGTAGCATAGACTAGATCTAGGCCTGCTGAATCAAGCTTTGTTTGTATAACTTGAGCACTAATCCAGGCCTTCTTTTTTTTGGAGAAGGTTCCCCTGCACCCCAGTGGCAGGAGTGTGCAGTTAGAACTTGTCTGATTGAAGACTACAGGAACAGGGCTCAGTTTTGAGATTTTTTACTGGTTAATTGGGTAATTTGTTTAAAAGCCTTTTCTGATTGCTTGTAGTCATCTAAAGCTGTTTTAAGTGTATTTTTTACTGTTTGTAGTCGTTTAAAGCTGTTTTAAGTGTATGTTTTACTGTTTTTGCCTTATCTTTTCAAAAAAATTGTTTTCCTTGTTTCCCACCTTTCTAAGCTAGTATAGTCCAGTTTTCAGGCTAGTGCTGAATTCAGGGCTGTTTTAGTTTTCTGAGTTGCCCATACCTTACTTGGATAGAGGGAAGTTTCTCTGTTCACCTGTGAGAGAGGGAGCTTTGAGCAGCCATCTGTCCCTGGAGGAGTGGTTCCAGCCCAGAAGTTAGTGGTCTATAGGCCATTTTGGGCTAATTTCTATCTCTTTCATTTCCCTGCTGTAAAAACCACGTTTGCATGGTTTTGCACATCCGGGCAGCGCCGGTTAGCTAGGGCTAAATTTATCCTGGCTCCACCAAGTCTCCTCTTCAGTTTTTCCCTTGAAAGAAGTAGTCTAACTCTCAACCTAAGCACTTAAAAAGCATCCTAGAGTCCAGCACTTGCTCAGACCTAATAGCAAGCAATAATATACCCCGACACTTGATTGCCCAGCAGGGCAAGGCTCATTATTCACCTCTCACCAACCAAGCGACTAAGCAACTCACCCTACTATTCAGACATGACCAAAGGGCAATTTCAGGTATACTCTCCAGTCCAGCTGGTGAACCTGGGTATCCTGAGGCAATGTTACAACTGCCTCATGTACATAGACAACCCTCTCCTCCTACCACAAAACATTAACATATGTGAGAGATGCAATTATATAGCTAAATTGGAGGCTAAGCTCTCTCCACCCAAGACTGGAACAGGCAGTCATGAGGAGAAGGTAAACACTTGCACCACACCTCCAGCCTCACATAGACATACTAAACCAGCACTGGCAAAAAATACACATAAATACGCAAAATCATACTCGGAAGCTCTAAATAAAAACCTGCAAAAGCATCACAGACCTCCAAATCAGACACCCAAAAAACCTGCACCTCCCCTCACAAACCAAACAACACATAAAACACAAAATCAGTGTGCCGCACAATCACAGCCCTTAATAACATACCTAAGACACTAGTAATAGGTGACTGTATAGTCAGGCACACTGACGTCCCACTCACTAGGCTGGACAAGGAGAAGGTTACTGTTAGCTCCCTGTCGGGAGTCAGAATCCGCCACATAATGCAAGCACTCGGGTCATTCCAGAACAAGTACAAATATGACTCTGTCATTGTTCATGTTGGTGTGAATGACCTGAGATGTACCTCCCTGGACTACATAAAAAGAGACATGGAAGAGCTCTCTGAACATGTAGCCCAGGCGGGTATGACCCTGACCCTGAGTAGCATCCTGCCATCACCAAGAATGATACCGCAGTATAAAGAAAAAATGATCAATTTCAACAATTGGCTAAGCTTCTGGTGTCATTCAAAGGGGATCCAGTGCCTGTCAGCCTGGGACGACATGCTCGACAGGCTTCATTGCTTCACAAGAGATGGCTTGCACCTGTCACCCCTAGGCTTTCGAATACTGGCCAAGGCTCTTGCTGCCCCCATAGTGCCTTTTTTTTAGGCAAGGCTCAAAAGTCAAAACCACCTCCGTAAACAGCACAAATAAAAAAATGAGGGTTATGCTACTCAACGCCAGGAGTTTAAATCTCAAAATGCATGTGCTCGAAGCACTCCTCAGTATGGAGAATGTCGACATTTGTGCAGTAACTGAAACCTGGCTCAAGGCTCCACAGAGCACCCCAGCACTACCGGGCTACAACTCATACCACACATTTTGGCCACAGAACATGGAACGAAACACAAAAGGAGGGGTTGTATCCATATTCATCAAGGATACCTACACCTCCAGGTTAGTGGCGTAGCATGATACCTCCAAGATCATCCATGTGCAACTAACATCAGGCAAATCTGCAATGCAAATTGTGGCCTGCTACAGCTCACCCTCCATAACCCAGGACCACCACTCCACCTTTCTGGAGACACTGGAAAACATGAAGGTCCTACCGAACACCTTGATATTGGGCGATTTCAATGACCCTACCCTTTACTGGGAAAACTACTCAAGTACAAACTCCCAGGTCCAGCGCTTCCTGAAATTTATCAACTCAAATGCCCTGGATCAGCTGGTAAACTCCCCTACCAGAGGTGAAAACATATTGGACCTGGTCATCACCAACAGGTGTTCCTGTCTCTGGTTAGATCAGTCCATAAACTAATCACTCTGGATGTCACACCACACCACCACCTCCAATCAAGGAAAGCACAGTGAAAAAATTTTCTATAGCAAACTTCACCTTACTTAAGACAGAGGTGGTAAGTTTCACAGCCCCATGCTAAAGGATAACAGTGTCCAAGATGCAGGAACCTTTACAAATGCACTCTATGAGCATCTACAAGGATGCATGGATCGTGCCATCCCTAGCAAAACCAAGACTCACTCCCCTAAGAGAAGGAAACTAGTCTGGTGGACCCCTGCCATAAACAGGCTATACAATAGAAGGAGGAAACTAGTTCAGAAAAAAAGCAAATCCCAAGAAGGAAAGACATCCCTGATCAGTATCAGTAAGAAACTAAGGTCCCTCATAAAATCCTCCAAGACTAACTTTGAAAGAAAAATAGCCAAGGATTCGAAAGATAACCACAAAGCCTTCTTTAGCTATGTCAAGAATCTCACAGATATGCTCTGAGATAGTGCAAAATAGCACAATATATACTGAACCCACTGATATTGCCAACATCCTGGCAGATAGATTCAGTGCAAACTTCACCCCCCTCTCACCCCCAAAAGGGCCCACAACAATACATGAAAAGTGTAGTGTCCCAGAAATCACAGATGCACAGGTGAAAACAGCCCTTTCAAAAGCCAAAAGCACAGCTTCAATGGGGCCAGATGGTGTCCCAGGCTGCGTCTTGCACGAACTACAGAACAAACTAACCCCCCACCTAAACACACTGTTCAACCTCAGCCTCTCCACGGGCTACGTGCCCATAGAATGGTGCACAGCAATAGTTATTCCGCTCCACAAATGAGGGGCCACAACTGACCCTAGTAACTATCTCCCCATAAGCCTGACTAGCCTGGTCTGCAAGGCTATGGAGCGCATCATCATGGAACTCATTAACAAAGACATTGGGAACCTCCAAACACTTGACCTGACCCAGTTCAGATTTGTTAAGGGCAGATCATGCCTACTAAACCTGATTGACTTCTTCGAGACAGTCACCAAGGCCATAGATGTGGGGAAGGTAGTTCACACAGCCTACCTTGACCTTGCCAAGGCTTTTGACACCATTCCCCACTCGGGAATTATAGAAAAACTCACCAGCCTGAACATAAACCCCTACGTCATGAGATGGGTTGCCAACTGGCTTACAGACAGAACTCACATGGTAAGAATAGTGGGCTCCAGGTCCGACTCTAAACCAGTCACAAGTGGTGTCCCACAAGGCTCGGTCCTGGGACCCATACTGTTCGGCATATACTTCTCAGAAGTACAGGCAAACACAGGAGGACTATGGCTAACCAAGTTCGCTGATGACTGCAAACTGGGAGCCATAATTGACACTCCGGCTGACACGGACATTCTCCAAAAGGGCCTTACTGAGACAGACACCTGGTGTCAAAGTCATGGTCTCAAGCTAAATACCAAAAGATGCATAGTCATCCCATTTGGGAAAAACTAAACACCCATGAATTACCACATATGTGGCAGCCCCCTTAATACAGAAGAGGTAATAAGAGATCTGAGGACCCAGGTAGATAGTAATCTCTCCTTTGACAATCATATTGGTAGTTGGGAAATCCTTCTATGTAGCCCATCTAATAACTAAAGGGTTCACATACTCGTCACTCATCAGACCCATCATAGAGTACAATGCCCCGTTTGGGATTTACCTCACAAGACACTTCCAACAGCTGGAAAGACCACAAAAGTACCTCACCAAGAGGATTACTGGTCTCAAACATATGTCCTATGGAGCCCAAATGGAAAAACTCCAGTTGTACTCAGTGGCATATCTCTTACTCAGAGGTGATCTCTGCCTGAATTACAAAGCCATGTCAAACTCAGAATTGATGGACATGCTCCACCTAAAGAAATTCAAGTTACTGCGAGTCACTTGCTCTAGTGAGCTAAACCTTGCCACAACAATAAATAGAACATGCTGGAGGGATAGATTCCTGTCACAGAGACTCCCCATGCTTTGGAACAAAATTCCTAACAACATTAGGCAGAGCCCCTCACTAACACTCTTCAGGGGAAACCTTGACGAGTGGATAAGTAACAGAAAATACACCCCTGGGATCACTTCATTGGCTCTTCTTGTCAGAGGCTCAGTTAATTAATCAATGGGGTGGCGAAAGCTGACACACTCTGGCTAGGCTTATAAATGCCCTCGGGCAGATAGCCTAGTACCTACCTATGAACCTATGAACCACTGCAAAAGCTGTGCCCAAACACTCTGTTACAGCGATGTGCAACACAGCAGAACAGGGAACAGCTCTTTAATACTGTATATGATTTGTGAACCATACTAAACAGCTGTTCCTTGTTGTGTTTTGAGGTGCTGTGATACATAAGATAACTATTTGACAATATTACAATATTTGAAATGTTGGAATCAGCTAGAGTGAGTCCCAAAATATGGAGAATGAATGACAGAAAAATATATTTACATATGCCAAGTCAGAGATGGCCATTTCCTGAAATATTCCCCTTTCTCTGAGGTATGGCTATCTCAGAGTTTGTATAAGTAAGTTTAGAATGTGTGGGGTGGGCTTGCCCCCCCACACACACACACTGGGGATGCAGGGGGTTTTAACCCTGCAAAAAATAAGATTAAGTGCGATGTTCAAGATATGCTTTTCTCCTGGTCTTTCGATCTTTCTTTATTTTGTCAGCACATAGCATTATGAGTGCCAACATTTCAGGAGGGAGCCAATACCTAAATGTGATTCATAAGGATTCAGCTTTTGCTAGGTGTGACATTGGACCTATGGTAATTACGGTATTATCATAATGAGAGAATCTGATGCTGTGGGAAATCCAGGTGGTCGGAGCTAAAAAGCATTGCTGTGTGAAACTGGTGAAAGGTGTGGTTGCTGTAGAAAGGATTTTTGCATCACAGGAGACTCTTCTGCCAAATGGGATTTTCCTATTATGCAAAGAAGTGTATGTATTTATGTATGTATATATGTACGCATGGTTCCCCTTTAGAATCTCGAATTGCTGAAATCTCAAAATTCATAAGCTCGAGCCCAGAATCTCGAGTTTTCAGCAACTCTAAATTCTAAAGGGGATATAAAAGACATTCAAAAATGTCTTTTCAATGTTTTTGCAGAGGGGCAAGGCCCCCTGCACCCCCCCATGTGGGGGGCTGTGCCCCCCACACCCCCTACTTAAATATACCAACTCCGAGATCACACTACAACAGGGATGAGGGAAATCTCCCATTCTGCACTGTATACAGAAGCTCACAATGGGAAAATTTCTGTTCCTCCACTATAGTGTGGTCACAGAGCTGGTATATTTAAGCAGGGAGAGTGCAGGGGGACTTGGCCCCCTGCATACATGTAAGTAAACGTCCTTTTTTTTTGTTTGTCTCCCCTTCACAATTTCAAGTTACTGAAACTTGAAATTCTAAGCTCGAGCTTATGAATTTTGAGCTTTCAGTAACTCGTGCTTGTGAAGGGGAACCGTACGCATACATGTATTTATTTTTAATTCAGTGCTTGTTAGCAAATGTGCAAGCACCTTCTCAGCACTGGTAGCTGAGCAACACATTTGCAGGAAAGGGGTTCACAGGCGCTACACCATCTACAGGTACATGATCTGATTCCTGTAAATTATGTCACTGAGAACAGCCAATATGCATTTGGTTTAGTGTCAGTGAATCACACACAGTCCTGTGAAAAGTGATATTTCCATTTGTACTCTGTGCATCTCTGAAGGATTTTTTTATTTGTCATAGTAGATATTAAATCACTTGTTACGGTAATTCCTAACATGTACAAAAATGAGAATATTTGTTTGTATTAATCTACTAGCAGTGATTATTTGAATTTTCAGATTAATTTAATATGTTCAATAATTGAGTTAATTTTAGAGAACAACACTGTAGTGTATCATGGGGCAACAGGGGCAATCACCCTAGGCTCTGTCTTGCCTAGGGCCCAAGCCATGCTCAAGAAACAAATATATATTTTTATTTATAATATATATATATATATATATATATATATATATATATATATATATATATATATATATTATAAATAAAAATATATATAATTTTATTTCTCTCTAAGGGAAACAGAAAGTAAGGTAAAAATGTCCTACACAGATGTCGTATGATTGGCTGCACAGTTGGAGGGGCAGAGAAGTGAAGGCAATCATAAGGCTTTATCTTTGTTGCCCACAGTGAGCAAAGCTATTTGTTTTTGCTTGGTTTATCTTTATTTTGTTATTATTTAAAAATAAATCATTTGTTGTGGGTGTGCTATGATCTACTGCTGCTACTATAACTTTATAAAAAAAATAAAATAAAAGGTTTTGGCTTGGCAGCCTTGCTGGCTTTGTTTCATTTGTTCATTTACCTGCTTCCACTTACTTCAATGACAGAGATCAGACCAGCAGAGAGTCACACAGCCCGTGAGTCTGCAACCATTCCTTCAGATAGTGTAGCCAATTGCTGCTTCACAGTAATGGTGGTGGGATGGGGCAAAGGCTGACAAACTGGGCCACAATTTAAAACAAATTGCTTTTACAAATGTAGAAGGTTGCTAGAATAACAGGATTTGTGTTTAGCATACATTTTCTGAAGAATGTTAACTCTGAAATTCAAATGTATGTCATTATTTAGCGACTTCACATTCACAATAATAATGGTGGTGGGAGTGAGACAAAGACCAAAAAATAGGGACAGAT
Organism: Protopterus annectens; assembly: GCF_019279795.1. Classification (NCBI taxonomy): domain Eukaryota; kingdom Metazoa; phylum Chordata; order Ceratodontiformes; family Protopteridae; genus Protopterus; species Protopterus annectens. The sequence goes on from NC_056726.1 coordinate 1,335,662,668, forward strand.
TTTAAATATGACTTTTATAAATGTAGACAGGATTTGTGCTGGCATGCATTTTCTGAAGGTTGTGATTGAAGTCTGAAACTAAAATGTATAGTGAGTGTCTTCATAATGATAGTGAGACAAAGGCCAAAAATATGGACAGATTTTAAATATTGTTTTTCTAAATACAGAAGGTTGCTAGAGAAATAGGATTTGTGTTAGCATGTATTTTCTGCAGGATGTGAGATGTAATGTCTGAAACTCAAATATATGTCATTATTTAGTGACTTCATATTGATAGTGGTTGGACAAAGACTAAAAAATCTGGACCAATTTTAAATATTGCTTTTATAAACTTAGACATGATTTGTGACAGCATACATGTTCTGAAGGATGTGACTGAAGTCTGAAACTGAAATGTACATCATTACTAAGTGACTGTCTTCACAAGAATGGTGGTGGGACAAAGGCAAAAAAGGACAGCTTTTAAATGTAATGTTGAATAAAGAACATATATTTAAAGACTTTTCAGGTGGAATTGTTAAAAATGTAAAGACTTTGTTGGGACTTGAGACATAGCATCAGAAAAATACCTAGGCGTATAGGGTTGAGAAGGTCCCTACTGGCAATTCATATGACAATGATTTTTGAATGGAATGAGACAAACTCAGTGAGCAAGTTCGGCTGGCATATTTGGATTTGTTCATTAAGCATAGTGAGCAAGCCTTGGCTAGTTCAGATTAAAACCTGGAAAACAATGCCAGATAAGTTAACATTAGTTAGTGTCTTCCCCAGCAAAAATTCAATAAAGGATGATTGGTATTTCTGCCAACATAAAAAAAGAGAATATTTTCCTTAGTAAGAAGAACAAAAAATGTGAAAAATATCAATGAAGGTAATAACAACCAATCAGACATGGGAGTGGAGGTGATTGGCATACCAAAAGACTAGAAGCACCAATAATTTTTAGAGCTATGGGTTGAGTCAAAGAGCAGAGTCAAGGAAATTTCCAGGCTTGTACAACTGAATTGTGTAACAAAGGGCAGGGAACAACAAAACTTTGAAGAAATTTAACAAACTCTCAAAAGGGCAAGTGTCTATATACAGTGATAGAGAAACAAAATCAGTATTGCAATCAGAAAGTGGAAGTGATACAGAAAGAAGAGCAGCAGGAAGTGGAGACAAGTTGGATGGAGTTGGGAAAAAGACAGCTGAACAAGAAATATTGGCACCAGCAAGGTCAATGGCAAAGACAAAAACAGTCATATCAGCAGAAGGGTTGGCTATGCCCCTTCATTTTAAAATTTTCAACATATTGAAGACAAAACTTGATCTTATAGAAACTTGTGTTCTTTGTAAGCTTGCCCCTTGCAAAAACATTGAACAATAAGATAAAATCTAACCATATAAAAAACCTTTGAAAAATCTAAGAATATCAAACCACATTTTGTCAATGTTTTTAATGTTTTTGCAGGGGGCAGCAAGCTCCCCTGCACCCCTGACATACCCCCTGCTAATTATATGTACCAATTCTGATGTTGCATAACAGTGAGGAAAGGGCACAAATCTTTTCCAACTATAACTCTGATTTTGTTTAGATATTTTGCAATTTAGGTAGTCTGCTGTTTAAACATTTTGACTGTTGATCATTTGATTATGTTTTAGGTACATATATATATATATATATATATATATATATATATATATATATATATATATATATATATATATGTGTGTGTGGATTCACTTCAGGAGACTGAAAAGTCACAATCTCAAATTTCATAAGACTGAAGCCCAAAATCCTAAAAATTCAAAATCTTGAAAACTCAAAATCCTGAATCCCAAAAGACTGAAAACACACAGGATACATATACTGATGATAGACAACACAAACCATATTACGGTCCACCAAGTATAAGCAAGGGGGAAGCCCCCTGCACCCCCCATGTGGTAGGCTGCACCCCCCCGCACCCCCTGCTACGTAAATATATCAGCTCCGAGATTGCACTTCACTACACGATCATGAGTTATGTTATAGTATAGCAAATTAAAAGGGAACATTACTAAGGTTACAACAGGCAGTCATGAAGCATGTGATGGTATGTTTGCCATTTTTTTCTGTGGAGTGCGATCTCGGAGTTGATATATTTCATACTTGATGAAAATTGCTATGCTTTGTCTTTTATGTGTTTGTGTGTGTCCTTGTACTGGAATATTGTCATTATTTGTTTCCTGTGTGTTTTCAGTCTTTTAGGATTCAGGATTTTGAGTTTTCAGGATTTTGGGCTCATGAAATTCGAGATTGTGACTTTCCAGTCTTCTGAAGTGACTCTATATATATATATATATATATATATATATATATATATATATATATATATATATATATATATATATATATATATATATATATATACATATATATATATATATATATATATATTCACACACACACATATGTGTGTGTGTGTGTGTGTGTGTGTGTGTGTGTGTGTGTGTGTGTGTGTGTGTGTGTGTGTGTGTGTGTATACAATTATGTAGAATGACCTAATATCATTAAGCTAATAAATCATTTAAAAGTATTGCTGTTTTCTATTATACATAAAACTACTCCAAAACCACAAGTTAACAGAAACAATAGGAAATGATAATACTACTACCACTACTACTAATAATAATAATTGTAATAATACTGACAGAGTATGTGGGGGTAAGGTGTTACATACATAATGTGTGTATATATATATATATATATATATATATATATATATATATATATATATGTTATATGGTACATGCTTCCTGGTACGGTACCAGATATTATGCCAATATATAAAACAACAATCTGATTGCCTAACAGAGCTATGTAAAATATATTCATTCAATGCACACCTAAAATATGATTCCCAAAATATGACCCCTGACACAATGAATGCATAACAAAAATGTTATTCTATGCCTAAGTGTGGTAACACTTAACTGAATCTTGTGCTTAGATAGTGTCTTACAATCCTAATTCGGAACTCCTAAAGATCCAAATCACCCATAACAAATCCAGTTATTACTTCATTGTTAGCCACTGATCCCCATCAATGTCACCCAAAGATCAGATAAATTACCTCAACGCAACTGAGGCATTAAATATCAAACTAAATACCTTCTTACTAGTGGACTTCAATTACTCAAACATTGATGTTCATAGGTGTTTACTAGACTAATTATCACAAGGGCTTTTTAACACTAGCTATGCATCTCAAATCTCTGACTAGTTCTGGTACCCCTGATAATTGTAAGCAGAGGCTTGGGAGGTGAAATATTTAGAAGCAGGTTCCTGGAGATGAATCATTTACAGGCTGCCTGTATTCATTGCAGACATACGTGCCAAACCAGGGATGAATTGGATGGGCTCTGACACCAGTTTTTGTGTCTTTGTCAGCCCTACCTGGAGAGCATTTGTGTCATTGGGCAATTTAATGACGCTCCTAATTGGCAATAATCTGCAAATTTAGTCATACAGAAGCCATTGCCATTGGTCTTGACTTCAGAGAAGTAAATGCCAAAAAGGACCAGTACCAGGACCGATCCCTGAAGGACTTCACTTGTGACATGCCTCTTTGTAGAGGTGGACTTCCCATTTCTAACTTCCTCAGTCCTTTCTGTGAGCCAGCTGACTATCCACTGGGTGACATAAGGGTTTATACCTAACCTCTTGCATTTGTCAACAATGCACAAGTAGGGTATTATGTCAAATACCTTAGCCAAGTCAAGGTAGGCAGTGTGAACCATGTTGCCTTCATCCATTGCTTTGATGACCTTCTCAAAGATATCTACCAGGTTGAGTAGGCATGACCTGCCCTTGATGAAATCAAATTGGGTTGGGTCCACTTATACCTCTAAAAATAGTTATGCTCAGCATTTCCAAGTCTTCATTAATACCAATGCATTGGAGCAAGTTGTAAAGCTATCCACTAGAGGATCTAATATCTTTGACCTTCACCTTACCAACCTAGATCCACCTGCACCTCTACCATGCATTTCCTCATCCCTATCTAAATCTGACCTAAATCAGTCATCTTCTCTGTCTGAGCTAATGGTATCACCCCCCCACACACACACACACACACACACACACACACACACACACACACACACACACACACACACACACCAAATGAGACTGTCTTTAATCCACAAAAATGATTGCCTAGAAAGGCCAAATGGTGCACAGTTACCGTAGTGTTAACCATCATAAAACCAGCACACAAAAGAAATTAGGCTGCTCTCTGTTTAATTTAATTAATCCATAATATACTGTGGTATATAAAAGCAACCAAATGTCATAAATGTACACGTCTATTCCAAAATTAAATGAGAAGGTAGCAGTCCACATTGCCCCCAGCACAAGTGACTGCAGCTAAACCAAAGTTTTCTGAACTGAAGACAAAACTAAATTGCACATTCTTTCTGCATTAAAGTCTAGCAGCCCCTACAAAATCAGGATAATATTCATTTTTCAATAGTTTCATTCTTAAGCTCCTCAAGGTACACCTTTTGTAGGAAGATGTCCAGGTCTCCTCAGGAATAATTTATTTATTTATATTTGTTGACTAAGAATGTCTGTCTTGGCTGAAACTCACTTTCAGCAGAGGTTCAGGTGGAAAAGCTCCACAAAGTACAATAAATTTACATGAATATAAGAACTTATATTATATTCTAGACTTTTGTCTGGCAAATTGCTTGATAGTAGCTAACACATCTCACCAAGACAGATAGTCACAAAATCACATACAAGAGTGGCCAACATGAAACTCAGATAGACTTCCTTCTATTAAAGAAGCAGTTGACCCACAGCATAAACCACTGTTTGCCACAATCAGTTACAAGAACTGGTCAGAGAAGGCTCTAAAATCAACAAAGACTAGGCTGATGACCTAAAAGTTTTCTGGAGTGAAAGCACAAGAATTCAAGGAAACACTCGGGACACTAGCACCTCTGGAAGGAGAGGAGATAAATGGAGGTGAAGAAACATGTCGAAGTCTCAAAATAGCATGTGTGAGGACAATAGATGGTGGATGGCACAGTGGTGCAGCCACTGAAGAAGAATATTGCCCATATCTACATGAGTGGCCACAAACAGAGGTGGAGCTGACACATGTGCCAGCCATATGTGCAAAGTTCCAATGCACACCTGAAGTGCGCAGCCATCCCCATATCTCAGCTATGCTTGCCAGTTGCAGACAGCCAAAAAGACCTGTTAGTGGATCTCTAGAGGCTGCCATTCCCTGCAATGATTGGAGGTATTCATGGAGGCCATAGGCATCTTCATACAGGCTGAGTGCACATCACGCTGAGCACCTCTAACAAGGTATGTGTAGTATCCCATCTGCCTGGATCAGAGCCTATCACATTCACTGGTTGATGCTGATAATTACACCAGTGTCATGTAATACCCATACCTCAGGTCAACATTAGGCAAAAATGCACTTCTCCCCAATTTAATGAGTGTACACAGTGGAGGCTATGCATCCCTTGGGTGCTGACAGTGTTTCTGCTACCTGTGTACCATGTGTGGGATACACATGGAAAGGACATCCTTCACTAAACACAGGTGATGCAGGAGGCCATCATGAGATTCCTTAGCCACCTCAGCCGCAAGAGTGAGAAATGATCCTCCACTGTTAGTGTTTTGACACTGTCACTGTGTCCTCTGACTGTGCTATGTGCGCAATGCCATCATCATCAGCCTTTACAGCTGTACTTAGCTTAGGCATGTGCAGACTTGTACTGCTGGATTCCCTCCCTCTGAAACCTGTAAACAAATATTGATAACCGTGTATCAGATGGTAAATGTGTGGCCCCACCTCATCACCACCATCATGCACCAAACAGATACATAGGTTATGGCCACATACATACCCGCCAGTACAGGATGTCTATTGTTGTCCTAATGTCCCTCTGTGGCAGAAATATAATATGTTATTGTGTGAGTATACCGTGCAGAGGTGCTCACCAGTGGTGGCTTAGGAATATAATAACTCAAGAACATACAAACATAGCAATAATACTAGAGAAGTAATCACAGGGAGCATAGGAGGCCTAGCCATATACATCTTTAAATATACAATTTAAAAGTTCTTCCCAGCTTTTATGAGTCCTTAATATTGCCACATCCCAAATCAAGTGGGGGCGTACATGATAACTCTGATGTAAATTTGTGTTTACCCAGGTGATTATCAAAGTTAACCATATAGGCAGACAAAGTAGTACTTTGTTTGGCATGTACTGGTAATTTATTCCATAGGCTGGGAATATGGTCAGTTAGAACCTAGGCCTCAAGTTAGTTTTGTTTATATGTTGCTGTAAATTTTTTGTAGCACTACTATTTTTTTTTTTTTGAAGAAATAAGATGTTAAATAGGATTGAAAAGCAAGACACAGGTCAACTCAGAGCAATAGTAGGGTACTGAATGAGAAAGTTATCCACAAAAGTACACATGCCTCTTACGACCATATCTGTTTGAAGAGGAGATCCACTTAAAACATATGAGGTAGAAACAGTTTTTTTAATAAAAACCTTTTGTAAGAATTGATAATACTGTACTGTACCATAATTAGCTGTAAACACTGTGATGAGACTGAGAATGAAAGTCTTTATCTGTTAATTACCCAAACTCATGCTGAACAGGTGTCAGTCTCTCCTTTAGGGACCAAGTCTTGTGTACTTTACAGAATTAATTCTCCAAACACTGTAGTTCATTTAATACGGCATTATTAGATGTTCACAATATTCAAATACTGTCTCCATTAACAGTGCTGATAAACAATTAGTGTTCAGAGTTACTGCATGTCATATTCCGATTGTCCTGAACAACGTCTTTATTTGATGTGTCTTCTGTACTCAGGCTCAAGTGTCTGTCATCTTCTCTGAAGTAACAGGTCGTACGAACTCACTAACCTTAAATGAGCTGCTATCCTGAACACAACATATTATATTGCTTCAGTCCAGTATTTTTCCTTATTTACTTCTCCTAGCCTTGGTCTCAGGCTTTGTCTTGTATGTGCTTTATTTAACATTCCATTAAGGAACATTCTGTAGCTGACAAGATTGTATCTTTCCCTTGAGAAAAGAATATTCTGTATTTCTGTATTTTATACACTTTATACTTATCTTTCCTTCCTAATAAACTGTCTCTCATGTTTGACCAGCAAGGTTATTTTTCTTTCTGCTTAACTGTCTTTTATGCATAAATGAAACACAATTTATGTTACCCTTTAGCCTGTCTAATGTCTAATAACTACTTTAAAATGGAAGTCCCTAATCTAACAGTTGTCCCCGAGGTCCTTGACAGAAGTCTACAGGGACCTACTTCTGTGGTTACCTTACATTTATATTGCAAACTACTGTATCCAGCTTTATGCTACCTGACGTATAACCTGAAAATAAACCTGCAATTTTAATTTTGACCACTAGGTGTTACTTGAGCATTGATGGCCTATTTGGATCTAAGTCTTTTAACTTTATGATTTAATTATAACTAGTAGGTTAAAAAACACAAAAAGAAAAATCTAGTAAAGCTAGACTTTCCACTGTGTGATACCTTAAACCTTTTGTATCAGAGACAATATGGGCTATATGCAAAATACCCTTTAAGGATATCAGGTGTTTCAGCTAAATGGCAATTCTAAATGTCTATGAATTTTTGTTTTACTTTTATGTCTATTTATGGACAATTTCAGACCAATAAAGCCAAACCCATTTAGCTGAAACACCTGATATCCTTAAAGGGTAATTTGCATATATCCCATATTTATTCTGATACAAGAGGTTTAAGATATCACACAGTGGAAAGTCTAGCTTTGTTAGATTTTTCTTTTTGTGTTTTTAACCAATTGGTTTTCCTGTGTGACCTTTTTACTCATTGTTTTAGTTTGTTAGTTGGGATATTTTGTAGACACCCTAATGTTTATGGATTTCAGTTGGGTACAACAACCCTGTGTTTCCAAAAGTCAAACATTCTTCTTATGCTGTGCTGATGATGCCATAAGAAGGCAGAAACATACATATCCACAGCTAGAGGGTTTGACTTTATTGACCTGAAATTGTTCATAAATAGATATAAAAGAAAAACCCATGGACATTCAGAATTGCCATTTAGCTGAAACACCTGATATCATTAAAGGGTAATTTGTATATATCCAATATTGCCTCTGATACAAGAGGTTTAAGGTATCACACAGTGGAAAGTCTACCTTTGCTAGATTTTTGTTTTTGTGTTTTTTTAACTAATTGGTTTTCCTGTGTGACCTTTTTACTCATTGTTTTTAAGTAATTACAACTAGGGAATTATTTTCTTTATCTGGCAAATAAACTTGCAATTTTAATTTTGACCACTAGGTGTCACTTGAGCATTTATGGCCTGTTTGGATTAAAGTCCTAACTTTATGATTTGATTTTTATATTACCTAGATTTATAGTCTTTATAGTCTTTAAGTCTAAGTATATTAAAAACTTGTACATTATTCTGAAAATGAATGCCTTTTAATTATGTGGCTTTTAAAGCTGATTAACTTGTCTTTGTTAATTTTTATTTAAGTTAGACAGAGTAGGAACTGTTAACCCTGCCTATTTTTTATATCTCTGTATGCTGCAATGGTAAAGTTATTACCTGTGTTTTTTACCTTATGAACTGGTGCTTTAGTGTACTATCATGTATTTTTCTTATAGCAAATTAAACCTTTTGCTGTTGTTTATAGATTTACATATTTACACATTGCACTGTTTGTTTTTATTGCATAGCCTATCAAGCATGATGGCTATTTTCTGAAGACTAATTGAAATCTGCGCTGAAAAGATAACTTTATAAGTGATCTTGAAGCATAATTACCATATTCTGTGTTAACTTGCATCTATACATTTTTATTTAAATTTGCTCTATAATGCTACTTACTTTTTTTAACTTTTATAAATATTTATGAGCTATAATAGTTTACTAAAACCTATACTTTCTGTATTTTAAGTATATACATTTGTATTGTCTGTTAGTGTCCTTAATTTCTGACTAATGCACAATAATCATGTAAAGTGCACTGTAATCTGTAAATTAATTAACAAATTAAGCCTGCCATCTTATACCTTGAGTATACTAAATAACTATTACTACATATTATTTAAATAACTTATTTTAATAAGCCTATAAAAATAATTCTGTTACTTTACCCTTAACTAATGACTGAATAATGTAATAAACTTGTTACAAATAAGTCTGTCACTTCACTCTTAACTAATGACTAAATAATGTAATTCTGTTACTTTACTCTTAAACTAATGACTAAATAATGTGAAGTATTTTGAGATTTGACTGAAATGTACTATACTGAACACATAACTGAATATGAATGTCATATTCTGAAACTTGACTGAAATTTACATTAGCATATACTGAACATTTAAAAATAGTTGTGTATATTCTGTAAACTAAACTAAAATAATATAATTGTCTGAAAACATGAGAACATTGTCTGAACATTGATAAACTGAAACTAGTTTCAAGGGATTGAGAGAGTCAGGCAGTTTCTTATCAAGGAGAGCAATTTCAGCAATACCAAAATTAATATGATATATGCTCTTCTAGACTTGATTCTAGAGAACAATGTTTTTTTTTTTTGTTTTAAAGGGAGTTCTTTCTTCAAAAAGTGTGAGTTGCTATGGGCACGGCATGTGCCAGTACATATGCCAAAATTGTTTTGGCTCAGTGGGAGAAAGAAATGGTGTATACCTCTGACATGTACAAACAGCACATTACGTTTTATAAATGTTTCGTGGATGATATATTTTTTGGTTGGCATGGTGATGAGACACAATTGGACACATTTGTTAGGTTTCTTGATAACAAAACTGGATACCTTTCCTTCTTCCTTAGTTACTCCAAAGAGGAAATCAACTTTCTAGATGTAAATGTTAACAAAAATATGTGTAGCAATATCTCGACAAGGATACATAGGAAGGACTGTAGGAAGAACAACATTCTTCACCATTCCAGTATGCATCTTAGGCACATTACTAAGAAAATAGTCAAAAACCGAGTCTTACATTGCAAGAAACTGCCTACAGACAGGAAAAAATTAACAGATGCTATGAGTCATCTCACCACAGAGTTTGTTGAGAGAGGATATAAGAGGGTTGATATTGATAGAGTGATAGTTGAAGTAGACTTACATGAAAGTCACAAAACCAAACCTTACTACTCAGATGAGCTCTTAATAAATGTACCCCAGATAAGCAAGTCTCCTTATTACTTGTCAATAGGCTATGTCTTACTTTTTCCTAATGATGTCTACAAGACATGTGACATCATTAAAAAGAACTGGTCCATTCTTCTCACTGACCCCGAGATTAGCCGGGTTGTTGGTTCTACACCCAGTTTTAGTTTTAAAAATAGCAAGAATTTGAAAAAGAAACTCTGCTATAAACTGAATAAAACATGTGACAGGTTTGTCTCACAATGTAGAGGGACTTTCCCATGTAGAAACTGCAGAATATGCAACAACATTTGGTCCACCTGCATGATTTTACACCCTGTGCATCAGAAACCTGTAGAGTTTTTATTTTATGCAGATTGTTCTACTAAAACATTGTATTTTGCTAAGTGCAATCTTTATAGTGCATTCTATATTGGTAAAACCAATAGAACTATGAAGGAAAGGGTGATGGAATATCTTAATGATATTAGGAACAGCAAACTTACTAATACATTAGCTAAGCATGTCTTAGACAGTGGTGATCAGCACAATTTTAAATTCTTGGTCTTGCAAAAAATGAATGTGAGCCTTAGAGAAGGTGATATTAACAATGAAACTGAATATGCTGAATTAAGGTGGATAGTGGACTTTAAAGCATACTTATCACCTGTTCTTAACAGTACTGTATCTTTAAAACCTCTCTTGAAAAAAAGAGGGTTGCGTCACTGATTTTTAAAGAATTTTTCTTGGTTATTGGTTTTATTTAAACCTTGTGTGCTAATTTATTTCTGTATTAAGAAGATAATTGCCTCAAAAGCACTTACCTAAATCTGTGATTTGTAATAAATATCAAGTATTTTAATTTCCAGCCTACAAGTCTCTTTATCTACATTTATACTTTTATTTTTGGGATCTTGGCTCCACCATCTCTCTATTCTCTGCATTGTTATATAACTGTCTGAACACACATACTTGTTTTAACTCATACATTTTAACTTTAAACAAACATTGAAGAAATAACTGAAACACATAGACAGTTAACGTCTGCACCACAGCTCTTGCCAAATTTTACTCTGTATTGTTCCAGTCGCTGATGAGGTAAAGGAAGGCCTGCTTTAATGTTGAAGTGTCCTATTTATAGTTAGGCCTTTTAAACCTCTTCTTTTCATTTCTTGTGCAAGGCTGGGTAGCTAAAGTTCTTGATTGTATTTAGTATCAGGTCCTTAAAATAACATTTGCATCTTTACAATTATAAACTGATAGCATTGCTTATTGACCTGACCTTATTTACATTTTTCTACTTGAAATGCAGCTTTAACAACTATAAACTGGCAGCATTGCTTACTGTGCTGACATTATTTACATTTTTCTGCATGAAATAAACATTTAAACTCTTCTAAGTTTGTAGGTAAACTGATCATTTTAAATGAAACTCAAAGTAGTAATGTAACACTGTGCATTTCTGCACCTATATAAAATCAATTTTAACTGTTGAACTTTTTACATTTTGTCTCGTGACCCTTAGATATTAACATATTATTCTGTGAGTGAAAACTCCACCCACTGTCTTACCATAACCGTTTCTTTAGCTGACATAATTTAACTTTTCAGTAGTACTGAATGCTGCAAGAATTTATTATTACTGTCTTCATTTTTTCTGATAAACAGTAAAACTGTAAATGCATTAAATGGATTTTTGCCATATAGCCCAATGGCATATAGTACTGTCATTAATTCAGCTTGTCAGGCTGACTGTAATCTGAACTGATGTGCTTGGCAAACTGCCATTTCTGTACAAAGCATACACAGTCACAAACTGATTACATGATGTACTCTTTTATACACAGGATCTGAATTCTTAACTGTGTTGTCACTTTTACAATGTAGCACTGACTCTAAATTTTACATTCTGTAAACTAGCAAACATTATTTTGTCTCTGTCTATATTACAATATTGTTTATGCACTGCAACACTTCAATACAAAGCTCTTAACTAATGACTGCTAAACAAAACAAAAATACAAAAAAGTAAATTTGCCAAATCTGTAACTGTAACACTTTTATTCTCTGAATTAATGCTACTGTTAGCTCTGATATACTTTACAAGACATACAGGTATACAGTTGGGTGGCCACAGAGGTGCAGCAGTTAGCGTTGCCGCCTCACAGCAAGAGGTTCTCAGGTTTGATCCTCGGCTGGGGTGCCTTCTGTGCGGAGTCTGCATGTCTTCCCTGTGGTCTTGTGGGTTTCCTCCAGGTGCTCCAGTTTCCTCCCGAAGACATGCTGTAGGTGGATTGGATACTCTAAACTGGCTCTAGGTGTGATTGTGTGCATGTGTGTGCCTTCTGTGGAAGGTTGGGCCCGGCGGCTGGCAACTCAACACTGTAAAACTCCACTGCCAGTCATGAGCAGACAGGTGATCCGCTATAGTGACCCCTAACCGGGAAAAGCCAGAAGAGGTATACGGTTACCCTTTTTTTCTAACTGGCCACACCCAATATGTCTGTGAGCATTTCAGCTGCATCAGCTGAACTGGAATTTATTTTATCTTTAACCCATAAATATGCATATTCTTGTCATAACCAATTCTTTAAAATCTGTACATTTGCGCAAATCTTGTCTAAAACAGCATATAACTCTAATGACGTGTTTATACTTAGTACAAAACTGCAACACTTTGAACTGTTAGCTGCTGTAATATTTGACCTTTTAAATTCTGACAAAACTGCATTTGTGTCTTAAAAGATCTATGTGCAACTGAAATTGATTTGTCTGTAAACAATGAAATATTATTTCTTTTAACCTTAAACAATGACAGATTAATGCTCTGATCTTTACAGATAGCTATGGAATGCATTCACTGAAGCATGTTCTTCAGTTATACTGCAATGTACTGTATTAAAATCTGCACTCTGATTCCTCTTATCTCCTTTCAGTGCAAACATTGCACTTGATTCTGAAAATAAGAAACTAGATGAAGTAACTTGAGACATTGCCTGCATGTTATGTACGTTGACTGTGTAGACATTTCTATGTTTAATGTTGCAACATACTTCTGTATTTTGAATTACATGTATTACATTCTGAACATCTGTATGTGAAACTATACTACAACTGAAAGTATTATGTTGAACTACATGTGCTGAAGCATTTATGCAAGGATTAATTGTCTAAACCCATATTGACAGAAACTGACTCATAAGTTTGCTTAACTGTTTTGCATTTAGAAATATTTAACATTCTTGAACTAACATTTAACTTTAAAAGAACATTTTTAAACTTAAACCAACAATTTACTGATGTTTTAACTGTAGCAGTATTACTTGACATGTTTATATGCAAAAGACTTTAGCTGATTAATTTAAACTTTTTAAGCTGGCAACTAAAAATTGCATATAAAGTCTTACATAACTTTATGGTTTTGGAAGAATGTGAGCCATTGCCTGCATCTTATTAACCTTTTTTTTCTTTTTGGCTGTATGACATCACACTGGAAACTTGAAAGTTTGTGAAGATAGCTGTTCACTGGATAATGTATTTTATGTTCTGAAGGAACACTGCTTTGATTTAATACTGGTCTGCTAAAGTTGTTTGAGGCTTTTCTGAAATAAATACTGGTGCTGTATTCTTTGGTTAACAGCTGCATTTACTATATGTAGAGGTTGTCTGCTGTGTTCTTGTTCTGCATGAAGTAGTACTGTCCGTATTCTGCATGAAGTTATGCTGTCTTACTGAAAAGTCTTTTTGCAGCTGTTTCTTTTGAAGTTTTCTGATAAGACTGATTTACTCTGTAGAACACATGTAGTTGAATGAAACACTGCAATTCTGTAGATTTTTGTAGCACACGTAGCGTGACCGCGTCTGGAAATGAGCAATACCTTCACTGAAAGGGTGGTTTGTAGCACTGTTGATTACCTTTACTGGGGCCTCTCAGCTGGAAAGCCTTCGGAGTGCTGTGGAAATGCCCATAGTACTTTTGCTGTAGTGATTTAGAACAGTCACTGTGAACTGAAGAAAATATATGCTGCACTGGAAACTGGATTTGAAAGGGTTAACTGTCTCTGATTTTATGATTGTCAAGAGTAGCTGCTTATTGGGTTGCAGGAATTATATATCTCTCCCCAGGCAGCAGGCCTGTGTGGGTGCCATTGTAAGAATTAATAATACTGTACTGTAATGTAATTAGCTGGAAACACTGTGATGAGACTGAAAACGAAAGTACCCAAACTCAAGCTGAACAGGTGCCAGTCTCTCCTTTAGGGACCAAGTCTTGTGAACTTTTCATAATGAATTATCCAAACATTGTAGTTCATTTAATAAGGCTTTATTAAATGTTCACAATATTTGAATATTGTCTTCATTAACAGTGCTGATAAACAATTAGTGTTCAAAGTTACTGCATGTCATATTCTGATTGTCCTGAATGAACAATGTCTTTATTTGACCTGTAGGCTAGAGTGTCTGTCATCTTCTCTGAAGTAACAGGTCATATGAACTCACTAGCCTTAATTGAACTGCTATCCTGAACACAACATATTATATTGCCTCAGTCCAGTAATTTTCCTTATTTACTTTTCCAAACCTTAGTCTCAGGCTTTGTCTTGTATGTGCTTTATTAACATTCCATTAAGGAACGTTTGTAGCTCACAAGATTGTATCTTTCCCTTGAGAAAAGAACATTCTGTATTTCTGTATTTTTAATACTCTTTATGCTTATCTTTCCTTTCTAATAAACTGTCCCTCATGCTGCATACATGAAGCACAATTTATTTTACCCTTTAACCTGTCTAATGTCTAATAACTACTTTAAAATGGAAGTTCCTAATCTAGCACCTTTCTTAAACAAAACATTATTACTTAAACAATATGTCCAATATCAGTCAAACATTATAAAGTAAATAACATGAAGTGAAACAGATGCATACATTTTAAAGATCTGTCTGGTTAGTTAAATAAAGTAATGTATACCGTGCAGTGCTCTAGAAATTCATATCCAACTTTGAACAAATCCATGCTTTCAACTTATTAGTCAAAACATAAAACCCATGTTTCCAGTTATATGGTATATTTTTCCAATACTAAAAATTAAATTTGCTAAAGTAAAAACAGTGGGAACAGCTTTTTTGCTGAATGCTACTAGGCTGCACTTTTTTGAATTTAGCTTGAGACTATTTTCAGTACACTAGGTATGGTCATATTCCATCCCTTTTTGGAGCAGTTTAGTATCGGTGGATGTGCAGAAAACACTGTCCAACTGGCAGTTATCAGTAAACATGGTGTACCAGACTTTAGGGATATTAGCTTGGACATCTGCAAAATAAATGGCAAAAAGGAGAGGGCCCAGAACCAATTCCTGCAGTACCCCACAAGTTACACTTTTGTATTCAGAAAAGATATCCGCAACTTTCACTACCTGGGATCTGTTGGGTAGTCAGTCTGCAATCCAGTGGACAATGTAGGCATTTACATCAAGTTTGTCTAACTTTCCAATCATACCAGTGTGGAGAATGAAATCAGAAACTTTAGTCAGGTCAAAATAAGTAGCATGCACAGTGAGACCACTTCCCACAGCCTCTGTAACCACAAGACATGTAGGGACTTGCAATGGCATATCACACAACTCAACTGGTGCATACACCTCACATATGTGAGCAGTCATCACATGCACTGCAAGTGTTCGTAGCTGAAGCCATGATGTTCCTTGGTAACATTAAAGTACATGGCAAAGTCTATGTACAGCAGGCAGATAAGCTACCAATGGGTTACATGACTGGTACTTGCCACTATTTGCCTATGGCATCTCTAACATCTAGGCAATCCTGTCTTCTCTAGCTCCAATATAATAACCTTTGTGAGCAGTGCTGACACAAATGTAGTGATCTGAGGAGGAATCACATAGTCCTTCACTCCCAATTGGAAGAAGAGGTTAGGAAGAGACAAATAGACCATTACAGTAAGGTTTAATATTGATGACTCATGTTATAAAAGGCCCTAATATATATGTATTGGCTGTTTTTATTCTTATGGTCATGCATTGCTCATTAATAAGTTTTTGTGTTTTGCAATAGAGGAGATTATAGAAAATTGATTTGTCTGTTAGATAAGGCAGGCCTGGCTTTCTATGTGCCAAGTAAGTGAACCACATTGCTGAAAGACTTGTATCTCTGCGTCATCTGTTTACCAAAGCACTGTCCATGTTTGAATTGATGCTTTAAAAGTTAACCATTGCATATTACTTCACCACTTATAGGACTGTAATATGGTTTTCAATACAATAGTAACCACAGTACTGCCCTTACCTGTGCCAGTTATCCCTAACGTTGCCACATACATGTCATTAGCATGTATCACTCAAGTAAGGTTCTTACTTCTCTTTGTAGTAGTTCAGTACGTTATTGTTCATTGCCTTGTAGTAATTTGATTGACATTGCATAGGTATTCATTTCCCTCACTGGGCTGCCATTTTCTAATGCATTTGTACCTGTGCCACTGTCCTTCACTGTATCAGTTACTCCTGAAACTGCATGAGTATGAACTGTAATGAAGCTATGCACAAATGCAGTGAAGCTTATTTTCCATTTAGACTCCCACAGGAGTAAATAGTTGTCTATTGCCCATGTGTATTGTTAGTTTTATAGTATGTTATTTGTGATACTGTGCCAATCTCTGCAAATCATTCTTGCATTTGCCACAGTGAGTATGTCAAGCCACAGGGCTGAACATTTCATTTGTCCAGTTTGATTATTCCTTGCTTCATTGGCCATTGGACACACAGACACTGGCTACTGTCCATAACTTGTACCAATGTCCTACTCATCAGTGATAGGGGTACAGCCAGTCATACCTAAACACTATATTATCACCTGTCTTAACATAGATGCTCCATAGGAAGCATTACTCTGCTGACTGTTTTTTTTCCTCCTATCAGGAACTATTATACGTAAGTGAACCATATTATATTACCCATTACTAGCATGTTTTTAGTAAGTTTCTTTGCTGTTTAGTTACTTTCCATTTATGTTCATTTTTTTTTTCTTCAGCATCAGCCATAGAGCAGGAAGTGATGCACCAGTGGCCACCTCACCCTGCGCTAGCAACTACACCAACTGCTGGGTCCTCAGTAGTTCCCAGGTCAAACTTTCTGCAGGATAACAAAAGTTACCCTGTGGGAAGTGATGGGAACAGGCTCACTGGTGCCATCTGGTGCTGCTTCTCTGGTGGGTAGTTTTGATTCCTCATTGAACAGTGACACAGAGGGGCCATACTGGGTCACCCAGTAGGAGGTAGAGCAATTCTGAACAGGAATGAGGAATTCCAATGGCTTGATATCCATATTAGCACCCTGGAGCACATACCCATGTCACTAGCAGAGTTGCATTGTTGCTTAGCCTTGATCATCAGACCACCAGAGGGCCAGCATGCCGATGATGTCAGCCACAGAGGTAATTGATGCCTGTGCACATTCCCCACTAGCATAGCTTGGCAGGCAGTCTTTGTTATACCCTATCTTCCATAATTCCCTTTCCTTATGTGTCACTCACCCTCCCCTGTCTGTTGTCCATTCTTCCACATCACCAGCTGCCTACACTGTCTGTCTGCACCTCCCCATTCTGCCCCACCCCTTTGTATCATCACTTCCCCTATCAGTCATCTGTATTATATATATTTACGTATCTGCCCCATTTACCATTCTTATACCCTCCTTTGTAACAACATTGACCTCTGCATCCCTTGAATTGTATCCATCTTCTCTTACAAGAAAAAAAAACAACCTCCTGTTCTGCACACAAAAAACACCATTCAAACTCCACTCCTTGCCAGTTTTCCCCCTCACATTATCCTTCTGTGTATTTGTCTGCTTCCCTCTTTCTGATTCTGCTATCATAGCATTTTTTCCCATTTATAAAAAAACATAGTTGATGTTTTGCTGCATAACCCTATATGGGCTCCCAGCAGTGTCCACATAGCATATATGTGTCACTTCAATGTATGTGTGGATACACATGGCATCCAATGTGTCACCTGTATGCTGATGGTCCTGAGCCATGTGACCTCTCATAGCATGGTCTACTCACCTGTACAATGACTGCAGTTTTCATGTATGCACAGTTTCATTATGCAACGCTCCCAGGCAGGTCAGTGCTATGTCAGCACTCATGCATACATAATCCCAATCGGGCCACATCATGTAATTTTTAGTTTTTATTGGCTGCAGCATGGTTATGTGATCATTCTTTTTGAATAACCCTCATTATGTTTATCCTTAATCTTGGTCATAGCTAGAAGGGTCTACAGAGGCAAGCCATTTACTCAGCTATCTAATGATAAATACATTAAGTATTTCGTTTATTTTGTGGGAAGTATCTTAAACCAAGTTTCTAACTAGCAAACAAGATAGATAAGCATCCACCTGTAAAGCATGGTTTTAGTAGCAGGTATTAGGGAGAAAAGATGAAAGATTTTACTACCAACATGCATTGAATTTCAGCAAGTTATTTTGGAAATTATGCAGATTTCCCATGGAAAGCAATAACCATTGATGAACTGTACAGTGGTATATGTAACACAATGAAAATCAAGTTTTTTTATTTATTTTTTTTTCATTCTATTATTTATTTTTATACTATTATATACTCCCATTATACTGCTGGAGTAAATCTAAGCTGGTTATTTTCACATGTTGCATATGTCCGTTGTTTATACTACAATACAGAGATGGAACTGCTTCAGTTCAAAGGAATTTCCCTCAGATGCTATTGTATATACAGACACATATGCATTGAGGAGGCAGGGAACGTAATAGCTTATCACAATAAAACTATTTTTATATATTTATTGACATTTGATTACTAGGAAAGTCCAACTGAATAGGATTCCATTTTCAGCAGAGGCCCTGGGGAGAAAAGCTTCAAAATGTTGCAAAACATTTTAAGAATAATAATTTTGCATTCTTTAAAAATAATACAAAAACAAATACAGTTTAAATAATTATACTAAATTAGACATAATATGAAAACATTTGTTAAGAATAGATACAAGTCAATTAGTAGTTAAGAGAAATTGTAGTGATTTATTTATTTTGCATTTGTTTACCAGAAAAGTCCAAGTGGGTCAAGAAGTACCTATTTTCAACAGAAGCCCAGGGAGAAAAGCTCCAGATACATATGGTTAACAGAATGAAAAAACTAGACAGACATAATAACGTCATAACATTCAAGCACAAATATGAAAACAACACATTAGTTTGTCAGAAGTTGAATTTAACAGACATAATAAAGTCATAATATACAAGCACAAATTTTGAAAAACTACACATTAGTTTGTCAGAATAAAAATTCAACAGACCTAATAAAGTCATAGAGTTCGAGCCTAAATTATACAGAAAGCCTGATAATAGGAAGCTGCAGCATTATTTACATAATAGATGATTATCACAATTATTAATATTTTAGAGGTCATGAAATATGGTAGCAGATTAAATTGATGAAGACGTAGGATGGTATGAGTAGAGAAGGGTTGGGTGTGATAGGAATAGTAGGAATAGATGTGCAAAAGGTACGAGTGCAACCTCAGGGGAGTATGTGTAGAGGAAGTCAGGGAGGGTAAGTTATTAGTGAGGATAGAGAGAGAGCAGAGGTAGAAAAAGGTATGAGTACCTCACCCTGAGCTCATACAGTAGCAAATCCAAGCTTTGTTGAAGTATGCTTTTACAGAGGTTTTGAAGGAGTGCAGGTTAGTAGCAATTCTGATAGTTAAGGAAGGGAGTTCCACAGCTTTGCAACAGATCAGGAGAAAAGGCTTAGGTGTGGGGTTTTGTTAGGTTTCTAAAGTTGTGAGTCTTCAGCGCTGAGATGCTTATTTGATATATAAAAGTTGAGTAATGGGCTAAGAGCAGGACAAGCTAGTGGGTTTTGGATGATTTTGTATACAGTAGTAAGTTATGTGTGTTTAAGGTGACAGGGGAGTTCAAGCCATCTTATGGAATACAGGCCTTTACAGTGATGAGTTAGCGGGGTTGCGTTTATGGCAAATTTGGCAATTTTATTATTGCAGCTTTCTAGTTTTTCTTCTTAGGGAGGTTTGTAACTTAGTTAGAATTGGAGCCCCATATAACAGTGAGAGCAAGAGGTAGGTATTGGCCAGAGTAATTTTGGTAGCTGCTGTGAGGAAATTTTTATTCCTGTATAACATGTATTGTTGGCTGAAAAGATGTTGAAGTTTGTTGTGTTGGAGCTATGGGGTTTGTGGGTGAAGAGAAGGAGCTTTGTTGTATTTGGGTTCAGTAGGAGTTCAGCATTGGAGAGCCATGTTTCTATGGAAGAGAAAGCATGATGTGTTATATGTTGTAGGTGAGTTAATGTGTCTGATACACAGATGATAGTGGAGTCATCTGCATATTGGGTTAGAGTGCCTTCACAGAAGGATGTATGTAAATTATTGATGAAGACATTAAATAGCAATGGGCCAAGGATGGATCCTTGAGGTACACCTGTGGGGGTGATGTGATATGGGAGATAGAACACTGCCATTTTACTGCTTGCTGCCTGTCAACTAGGTAGCTAGAAAACCACTGAAGTGAGTAGGAGGGTAGACCAATGCTGGAAAGTTTTTTAAGGAGTTTTGGGTGACATACCATGTCGAATGCTTTGTTTGCTCTGAGAGTATTGTTGGAGAAATACAGAGAAGGTCAGAAGGAGTTGCATTATGTCTTTGTAGACTTGGAGAAAGCATATGACAGGGTGCCTAGAGAAGAGTTGTGGTATTGTATGAGGAAGTCAGGAGTGGCAGAGAAGTACGTAAGAGTGGTACAGGATATGTACGAGGGTAGTGTGACAGTGGTGAGGACTGCAGTGGGAGTGACAGATCCGTTTAAGGTGGAGGTGGGATTACATCAAGGATCAGCTCTGAGTCCTTTCTTATTTGCAGTGGTGATGGACAGGTTGACAGATGAGATCAGACAGGAGGCCCCGTGGACTATGATGTTTGCAGATGACATTGTGATCTGTAGTGAGAGTAGGAATCAGGTTGAGGAGACTCTGGAGATGTGGAGATATGCTCTAGAGAGCAGAGGAATGAAGGTCAGCAGGGCTAAGACAGAATATATGTGTGTAAATGAGAGGGAGGGTAGAGGAATGGTGAGGATGCAGGGAGTAGAGTTGGTAAAGGTGGACGAGTTTAAGTACTTGGGATCAACAGTTCAGAGTAATGGTGAATGTGGAAGAGAGGTGAAGAAGAGAGTACAGGCAGGGTGGAATGGGTGGAGAAGAGTGTCAGGAGTGATTTGTGACAGACGGGTACCAGTAAGAGTGAAAGGGAAGGTCTACAAGAGGGTAGTGAGACCAGCTATGTTATATGTGTTGGAGACAGTGGCATTGACAAAAAGGCAGGAGTCAGAGCTGGATGTGGCAGAGTTAAAGATGTTAAGATTTGCAATCGGTGTGACTAGGATGGATAGGATTAGGAATCAGTATATAAGAGGGTCAGCTCATGTTGGACAGTTTGGAGACAAAGCAAGAGAGACGAGATTGCATTGGTTTGGACATGCGCTGAGGAGGGATGATGGGTATATTGGGAAAAAGATGCTAAGGATGGAGCTGCCAGGTAAGAGGAATAGAGGAAGGCCTAAGATAAGGTTTATGGACGTGGTGAGAGAGGACATGCAGGCGGTTGGTGTGACAGAGCAAGATGCAGAGGATAGGAAGAAATGGAAAGAGATGATCCGCTGTGGCGACCCCTAATGGGAAAAGCCGAAAGAGAATGATGATGACCATGTCAAATGCTTTTGACAAATCTAAAAATACCACAGATACTAGTTTGCCAGTGTCACTGCCTTTGTTGAAAATTTATAGAAAAATTAAAGGTAAGTTAGTATAATACAAACAGGAATTCCAATACAAAGTGAGAGAAAAGCAGGCTTATGGCATATCTAGAGAGAAACCCAGGAGAGAGAAATTGATAGAAGTAAGGAAGTGATGGAAGAAGGGAGAGTAAGAAGATGTAAGGTATGAATAGGTATTTGTTCACATTTTGGGATATAGTTAATCCTGGTGTTGAGCAAGAACAGAGCCACCTTTTGGCTAGGAAGTCTTTCAGAATAGTTTTGAAGGATGGGGGAGGGTACTGACATGACAGATAGAGATAAGGAGTTCCAGGTCTTAGCAATAATGTGCAAGTAAGGACAATGCCCAGCAGGTTTGCTAGGTTTGTGGACAGGCAGAAGTTGGTCATTGGATTGTAATGACTGACTAAGAATATAGTTACATAGAATGTTACTTAGTGCTGGAAGAAAAGATGGATTCTGAATAATTTTATAGTTGGTAAGGAGCTGTGTATGTGTTAGTTGATGGGGTTGTTCTAACTAAGGTTGGCTTTTTAGTGTTATGCAGTGGTGGGTCCTGAAAAGGGTGTTTGCTGCAAATTTAGCAACTTTATTATTGCGTTGTTCAAGTTTTAACATTTGTGATGCATAAATGTTAGTAAGGATGCCAGCATCACAAAGAAGCATGGAAAGGAGATAAGTCTTGGCAAGTGTAGCACTGGATGTGAGTTGGGGAGGAGGCTGGGCTGTATCTATTGGATTAATTTAAGAACTGACCTGAGTTCTGCATTCGTTCTTTTTTCCAGAAGAAGTATTAATTGAGACAACCATTCTCTCTTACAATAGCATGTGTGGAAGGGCGAATACATATGCAAACATAATAGTTTGCTGCCAATGGCACCCTTCTCCACAGTGTGTGTGTCTACTTATTAGGACCAAGAGAAAGAAGAGCAAAGAGAGGTGAAATATTTGTCATCTGAAAGTGCAGCAAGGATTAAGGGAATAATAGCAGTGTAATATGACAAGGTAAGCTAGGGTTCAAGGAAAATACTAAAATGATAGAAAAGATTCAAGAAAAGACTCGTGGCTAGAATAACCACATTATTCCTAGCCAATGAAGGGATGAGAACAAGCAGCTATAGTAAAAGTAGCAATTGCTAAGGCAATGCAATGGAAGATAAGTATCTCAGTAGTTTTAGTGTGGTCATCTCTCTTGGGTGTAGTGGTCAGGAGTAATGGATTTATTTGTGTTTCTTGTTGTGGGTAAGTCTGACCTATTGACCTGGCTTGCTGGGGTACCCAGAATGAGGAAGGACTGGAAGAGAATGAAAGGAAAGTGTTCTGTTTCACAAAGGAAATTAAGTAGCCTCATTACCTCATTCCTTTGGTCATTTTTTTTCCTGATAGTATTTACTTTCATTGCTTACCACTGACTTTGTTAGGACTTCATATCCCATTCAGGTCAATGCACTCACAGCCTCATCTTTCTCCATTGGGAAGGCACAGATCGTTTATTAACTGGAGCGTTCCATGCATCATTTTCTTTGTATATGCAGCCTGAAACAGAATATTTCATTTTGAAAGGCATTCAGGGTTGCAGTTAACAAGCAGAGTAAAACTGTTCTTTGAGTGCTGTGGTCAAACAGTAGCATGTGCAGTTTAAGTACATTATTTCAAACAGCATACAAAAACTTCAAAAATTTCCAGTTATGATATATTTTAATTTTGCGGTCTGAAATTTAGAGATAAACCCTAACTGGTGTCTGAAGTGATGCACATTGTAGCAACTAGGCATTACAGGATAGGTGAAGAGACTCAAAAGCAGATTTGTTGAAGTGATGACAACCTCCAGGCCTTATGCCAAACATGGGCATTTTTTCCTTTCTGAAACAGAATTTCATTTTTCCTAAGGCTCATGCATATTACATAATTCTGTTTTTTTTTTCCTTCTAAGAATAAGACATTCCTGACAGAGCAATGAGGTACAGTCCCTGCCATTACAGAAATGCATGTTAATACAGTTCTTTTTATTCAGTCACATTGTAGGCGCAGAGTACAGTAATTTAAAAAGTGCCCATAACTCAGTGTAATAAGTCTTTTCTCCACAGGACTCCACTTCTTGGTGTAATATGTCTTGATAAAATCTGCTGCTATGGCCAGTTCTGGAGATAAAAGGTAGAAATGTACATTAAGAATTTGTATGTGGAAGAGGAATCAATTAATGATTAAATGACAGGAATATTATACCTCTCAACTGTACAGATTTTCACAGAATGTCCAGATTTTTGCTTCATATTTTTAGTGTTCCTCCTAAAATCTGTACCTTTGCCATAGTACCTCTGTGGTTACCTGCAGCTTCATGCTAAATGACCATTACTGGACATGGGGAATGGCACTTTGAAAAATGCAGTCATGTGATTTTCTGTCAGCTGCTGAGGAGTTTGGCCAGTGAAGTCAGTTTAACTGTTGCAAGGTATGACAGTGTTACTCAGAGGGAAAGTGTAAAATAAATTAATTGTGCACAAAAAAATCAGTGAGCTAACATGTGGGCCTAGGCAGAGGTATGTCGTACAGTTGCAGGACATGGCTGCCTTGAAGATCAGTGCATCTGAAAACAAGCCTGGTGTAGTGCAGTAGGGAATCCTGGGACAGAATGTCTGGTTGGTAGTAAAGACACATCAAGTAAGTGGTGCAGTGATGCTGGGGAATATGATAGCCTGCAGTCACTGATCAGCAATGAATTGATGTTCTCTGTGAAGTAGACATTGTTAGCACTCTGCCAAATGTGAAGTACTAGTGGCACCACTGCAACGCAGAGTTTAGTCTGTGGTGGTAACACAGCCTCCACAAATGGTGAAGGAAGGTGCATTCCAGTCTTATTCAGTGATTAATCCACAAAATACAACCTGGCACCAAGAACATAGAGGGAATATGTGCTGCTGTCTTGGTTAAGGGTGTCCAACCTCCACACCCAAATTAGACTGCACATTGTTAACTTACAGAGACATGCCATTCTCTCTGTAAACCAGTGTATTCCAGCACCCCTCTATTCACAGTAACTGCCTTTCACACAAAGGATTAGTTTTACACACACACACACACACACACACACACACACACACACACACACACACACACACACACACACACACACACACACACAATGTCTAAGGAAGGCTAGCAGAATTCTTCAGTTTCCCCATTGCTTTCACCCTGGTCCTGGTAATACTGCCACCACCCTTAAGAAAGTCAGGATTTCCAGTTAGCTGTCTGCTCATATTTTGGCAGTTAATTTCTCTTTCAGTGGTGGTCAGCCAAAGCAGTCTTGAAGTGCACCATACAGTTTATAATAACCCCATAGTGCAAATAATGGTTTCCCCTCTTCTTAGTTAAACAAGAGTGTGTAAATACATTTGTAATAAATAAATACTAACCACAAGAGCTTCAAGGCAAATAAATGGATTTTGCTTAAATGATAAAGAGAATAGAGCAAGTAAAATAAATGAAGGTTAGTATACTGCATACAGAAAAGCCTAACTACAGATATCTAAGTTCCCTGATTAGCTTGCTACAAAAAAGCCTGTCCCTGAAATAGCAAGTTTTTTCACAGATAGGATAATTCCACAGGCAAGCATCAGCAATTCCAACTAAAATTCTTCTTCAATAACACCTCTTTTTCAACTGCTTTATCATGCAGTTATATAGCATATAATCTTTTATGGCTTCCAGAGTTCTTTGATGTCATCATTCTTTTTGAGACAGGTCATCAACCAGCTTCTCTCACCCAATATCATGGTCATCAGAGTTTCTCAAAATACTTTCACATCTATTTCTTCTTGAACTGAATTCCACCTGAGTCTTAAAAAGTTCCAATATAGTCATTACATTTCAATGTTGTGTTATCCTTGTTTGTGATATTAAAAGAACTCGCTGTCACTTTTCAAACACCAGCACATTTTTCTGTCCCCTTAACTCTGGACAAACAGAAGTGTCTCCCATTTTATCATGAGAACATACAATGCAGAGAAGCATGGCAGGCACAGGAAAAAACACAGAAAAGAAAGGATACATTCTAATTCATTCAGCCTGGCAATAGCACATTTCATAGACATTCCCTTTAATCTGGCATTACCCTGGCTTTACATTTCCCCAACCACCAGCACCACCACCTTAAGAACCTCAAGTGAGTTTTTCTGGAAGCACCCTTTAAGAGATGCAGCTTAAGACAAGGGTGCAGTGTTTTTGTACATTAGCCCATACCCCCTCTAGGTAACCCACCTACGTTATTATTGGCACTACCACGGTGATACTGGATAGTCATGTTGTAGAACTGCAAAGATAAACTCAATCTAAAAGATTCCCATTCTGTCTGCTTGCTCTGTACAGCCATTTTAAAGGGTTGTGATCTGTAACCACAGTGAACTTAACCATACAAATAAGGTTATAGCTTATACAGTGTCCAAATTATATCCAGACATTCTTTCGCAATGGCTGCAAATGGTTCTATTCTTGATAGAAGTAGACAGCTCAAAAACACTATAGGGTACTCCTCTCCTTCTGAAGAAACTTAGCTAAGCACAGCCTTCACCCCATAGTTAGAAGCATCTACTTGTACATTGAATTATTGACTATAATCAAGACTGGCTAATACAGGGGTCCAATAAGAGCTTCTTTAAACTTTTGAAATACCTGCTCACTGGCTGGTCTCCCGACAACTTAATCTGGTATATTTTTCCAAGTAAGGTCTGTAAGGAGAGTAGCTATTGTACTATGCTGGAGAATAAATTTCCTAGAATACCCATCAGCCTCTAGGAATGCATCTACCTATTTCATGGTAGCAGGGGTGGGTCATGCCTAAACAGCAAAAACTTTGGCAGGCTCTGGGCTAATCTTTCCACCACCCACTCTGTGACCCTTTTAACATACCTCAGCCATAACCACCTGACACTTGGTAACCATGATGGTCAACCCTGCCCTTTGGAATCTGTCTATCATCACCCCGGAATGCTGCATATCTTCTGCCTGGGACCACCTGTAGATGGCAATATCATCCAGGTAAAGGCATAATCTCCTAGTCCTGCTAGGATTTGATCTAACCTGCCTTTGGAAAGTTGCTGGGGCATTCTTCATACCAAATGGCATTTCTGAAAACTCATACAACCCAAATGTGGGGTCACAGATGCTAACCTCTCCCTGGCTGCAGGTGTCAATGGCACCTGCCAGTAACTCTTGTTCAAGTCAATAGTAGTTATATATTTATCTCAACCCAGTTGTTCTAAGAATTCATTTGTCCTGGGAATGGGGCAAGCAGCTGACTCTGTTCAACTGTTCAGGTTTCTACAATCCACATATACCCAGTTGCTGTCATACCTCTTTGGCACCAGCATCACTGGTGAGGCCAAGGGTTTGATGTACTGCTTTATTATCCTCAATTCCAACATATCCTTCAGTTTCTCTTTCAGAGTTTATTGATTGGTTGCTGGGGTCCATGTTGCTAAAGCATGTGGATACATGGTAACCTACCAGCAAACGTATCCTCAAATTCCTGTAACACAGCTCAGATTTCCTGAACCTGGATAATGGTTAGATGTGGGGGAGAGTGCCACCCCATCCACTTGAGGTGTCAGCACAAATATTACAGAAGAGTTCTGCCTCCAGATCCCCTTCTGACTCCTCCTGCAACCCACTGCAGGTACTAAGTGCCAGGGCCTGTCTGCCATGATAGAGCTTTATCATTTTACCATGTTAACATGGTAGAATTTGTGTTTTGGCATCCTACTTGGCTAATCTATAAAGTAGTTGATATCATTCACCCTTTTTATAATGGTGAGAGGGCTTTCCAATTATGCCTACATCTTATTGTCTTATATGGGAATAAGTGCCATGACCTGGTGCCCTACGAAATATTCTGTGACTCTGGCTGCACTGTCACACCAAACTTTTTTGCTATTGTTGTGCTCCTGAGGCTCCATACTGAAATATTGGCACTAGAAATGCCAAGTGATGACACTCTGAAAAATAAAGATCAAAAGTGCCAGAGAAGAGCAAATCTCAAACATCACTCTTCTCCTTTAAACTTTTTTTTTTTTTTTTTTTTTTTTTTGCAGGAGGGCAAGCCCCCCCACACACACACACACACACACACACACACACACACACACCTTTGAATGTATATATCAACTTCAGGATCACCATGCCTTGGAGAAAAGGGAATATTCCAAGAAATAGCTATGTCAAACTTAGTAAATGTAAGTCCATTTTTTCACCATTGGGTCTCTGTATTACATGACCTGCTACAGCGGGTCATGACATTTCAAATGGTAACCTGCTCCTAAGCCATTTTCCTGACCTCCCCAAGACTAATCCTGAGGTTTAGGACATATACCACAACAGATTCCTTATGGCAATCATACTCATCCACCCACTTTTTATGAATTAAGCCAGGGACCCTTACCCTGTGACAATAAAGTAACTCAAAAATGAAAAACCTGTATTTTCTGGGACACCTCCCTGTATGCAAGGAGAAGAGGGGGCAGATACTGGTCTGAAAATCCCCTCAATGTGGTCTGCAGTGTAGAGGCAACATGGTCTTCAGTGTAGAGTTGAACCTCTACACTAGGCAATTTTTCTGGGAGGTAGACTTTAGGTGATTCACTCCACAACGCTTCCACAAACATGCCAGTAGGTTATACATAAAGTTGGACCCTCTATCTGTCAATATTTCCTTTTAAAAGCCTACCCTGCTGAAAATATCTAGCAAAGCATTTGCTACCTTTTCTACATCAATGGAAGACAGAACCACCACTTCTAGATATCTAGTGGCATAATTCTCTACAAAAGATCTATTTCTTATCTGCATAACTTGGGGTACTCAAAGGTTCCATGATATCCACAGCTACCCTCTGAAATGGTTTCTAAATAACAGGCAAAGACATCAAAGCAGTGCTGGCTTTGTCTTCAGCCCTACCAACCTTCTTCTATTGCTCACAGCTCCTTCAGTAACCTGTTTCATCCTTTGCAATCCCAGCCCAATAAAAATTCTGCACGTGCCATATTTTACTGTGCATTATGGCCATATGTCCTGCAAAAGGCATATCATGAGCTTTGACAGAAATATGAGTCGGTAGGCCCTAGGTACTACCAACTACTGTACAACGTCTTCCTGTAGTCCTCCATCAGGAATCCATTTCCTGAAAAAAAAAATCCTTTGTCTCAGTATATGGACTCTCTCTCTCTCTCTCTGCTCTTGACTCTCTGCAAACTCCTTGGCTAACTCCTTCAAGTCCTATAATGTAGAGTCCAAGCATTCCTCAACTCATCCTTACTGGCACTCTCCAGCTCCCTTTTGAAAGGAAGTTTGGTACCATCTTCCACTGGTGTCTTAAGTTCTATCTGACTATTATCACTTACCACCCACCTAGAAATATCACCATCCATAGAAATATCAGTACCATTCCCTTGCTATGGTTTAGATCCAAAGTCATAGCTATTGACTCGCTCTCCCTCTGAGGTAGCCACATCAACAGACCTAGATGAAGGTATGGGCCTTAGCTGTATATATAATCCAAAAAGCAGGGCAAAAGAAGGCTTCCATACTCCAAAATGCTTTAATTCCACATAGTACAGCTAAAAACTGCTTCAGCCAAATGCAGTACATAAAAACAACACAGCAGTTCAAAATAATCCAAAAAGATAAGTGCTTTCATTCCACTGACATATAAAAAGGAACTTCATCAGATAAATGAACACACTCTTAAATACTCTTAAACCAATCACAGCTAAAATTCAGAACACACCCTTATTGCATAAAATAGCCTGACAAAACCAAGCATAGTAAAAAGGGCATCGTAAAAGAAAGCATAGTAAAAGGAACACCCCCCCTTTTCTTTTCATTCATAAAAGAAATATAGCAATGTTATACACAATAGTAGCATTCTTAAGCTAAAGTCAACTAAAGAGAAAAAAGATACATTCTATCTATTTAAAGCTCTTAATTTAAGCAGACATTTTATATTATCTGCATCATTTAACCCTGGCCAAAATTGTGCATTTAAATGAAGCTGCCAAAGCAATTCTGCTTTCTCAAGTAAAAGGGGCCAGGCACCTCCATGTTCTGGCATAATTAATGTTTGTAAAACAACAAATTTGAAAACATAAATAATCCAAATAACAATTAGTACCACAGGAAAATGGATGCTGCTGAGCAGAAAGCACAGAAATAAAATCATAAAAATAAAGAAAACTGCTCAGGCGCAAAACCATGCAGAGGATAGCAAGCAGCATACAATGAGTCTCTTCAGACCAAAGTCATATAAATCACATCAAACAGCATACAACAAGTCTCGTCAGACCAGGAATATAAGAATAATCCAATCCAATGAAGCAAGATGCTGTTAATTTCTTTAAAACCAAATCTTTTATTAGCAGATATCTGGTAAGCGCTTTCACCAAAGTGGCTTCTTCAAACCATAAGAGTATAAAGCAGTTCAGGTGTGTCTTGATTTAAATTTGAAAACATGCCCAGGACTAGCAATACTATGTCTTGCTAAAGCATTTGTTTCTTTCCCTAGACAAATGTCACTATGATGCTCGCTCATTCTGTTTTTTAATTTGCATTCAGATGTCCCTATATAGAAACATGAACAATGGGAACAAATAGCACAGTACACTATCTTACTAGTGTTACAATTAGGTCTACCGTTTATGTTTACCTTATATTTATTAATAAATATTTCACTAGTTTCAAGACTATAGTGACAAAATACACATGAACCACATTTATACATACAACTTATTTTACAAGTAGGCACAATGTGTTCAACTGCTGACTTTAAATTTTGTCCTTTTTATAGACAAAAATGGGTGAAGCACCAAACAGTCCCTTAGGGTGTTTTCTCTCCAGAAAATTTCCCAATTCTTATAAAGAATGTTCCTAATCATATAGCTATCATTGCTAAATGTAGTAAGGAAAGGATGAGAAAATGTTTTATTATTTTTATTACTCATTGTTTCATCATTACCATTTATAATATGTGCAAAAGTTAAATCTGAACTTAATGTTTCACAATGATACCTGTCCAAATAATAGTTTGACAGTTTCTAGTACATTTAACCACCCCCCATTCTTCTTTGGAGCTTTTTGAATGTATGCATGAACTGGACATCAGGTCTATTTGTTCTAAATCAGAATATTTAGTTCAGTCAGATAATAAACTAAGTAAAAACAATTTATCTGAACATGAAAAATTGAATTTAGACCTGCTTTTGTCATCAGTTGGTATCCGATTTATGAAACCTAATAAGGGAGGGGGTTGGTTATTATGAATGTAAGTGATTATACTAGTAAGATGAAAACTATCTTGGACAGTGGAACATATGATCATAGTTCATTGAATGAGCTGAATACCACATATTCTAGAATTAGAAGTTTTTTGGAGGACCTCTTTATTGACGGGTCTATTTCCGTGGACGAGTATAACTAGTTGTCTGTATTATACCGGGTTATGCCCACAATTTTTGGTTTACCAAAAATTCATAAAGACCTGAACCAGCCCCCTCTGTGAACAATTGTTGACGCTAGAGGGTCTATCACTCACCCACTGGCTAAATTCCTGGATACTAAGTTAAAAGATGTAGTTAGGAGTGAGTCACATTTGTGTATAGACTCGTGGGATTTTTTAAGGAGATTGGATACAGTAACTTCTGATTCAGATTATTTGTTAATTAAAAGATGTACCCAGGGATTCAAGAAGCTCAGTGCAAGGATGGTTTTAGCCTTGTGCCGAGCGTCCTCACTAAAGATGGTGCAGCAGCGCCGTATGAGGGCACGCTGCCGCACCCCCGACATGCACAGGAAACGTGTGCGAGTGCAGGGGCGTGTACAAGTACTTTACGGAGGCATAAACATGCCCCAACAGTTGCACAACCTACGATGCCTACTAGTAGAGCCCGCATCTAACAGTAAGTCAGTAATTCAGTGTCCGTGGATACCAAAATGTATGCTAAGCATACAAGAGTGTCCACGAACAGTGAAATAAAATTGAAGTAGTAAACACACAAGCACGTTGTGGAATGTTGAGCCCTGTCCCTAGAACTTTCACAATTAGATTCCCCGTGTCCCTATTATACATTTGAATTGCTGCAATATTGAAGGTGTAAGCAAAGCGCAGCGTGTTTGCACTTCGCTGCCCTCCGCTGAGTGTAGCTTACACATCCAAGTCATTCAAATAGAGAAAAACATGCGGAATCAATGTAAATGTCAATAGTGTAGTGTTTAGAGCATCCACCTAACGAACAGGCATTCACGGTTCGGGCCCAACAATAGCACATATCATTTTCCATATGGAGTGAATGTCATTTTGCTGTAAAACCGACACAAGAGTATCGCAT
This sequence comes from Protopterus annectens, assembly GCF_019279795.1. Lineage (NCBI taxonomy): Eukaryota > Metazoa > Chordata > Ceratodontiformes > Protopteridae > Protopterus > Protopterus annectens. Next base: position 1,335,695,089 of record NC_056726.1, read on the forward strand.
GAGATATCTAAATAAATGTCATTCAATCAAAGTGGCACTGTCATACTGAATAAGGCACTAGTAAGCAGGTGTAAGCAAAAATAAGCAGCAGTAAACATATATAAGTACCAGCAAGCAAGTCTAAGTGCACTTGCGTGGATCTAAGCAGTGCCCAGCATAGGAAATGTATATAAGTATGCACAGATATAAAATATATATATACATATATATATATATATATATATATATATATATATATTTAGAAATATATATATATAAATATGTATAAATATATAAATATGTATAAATATATATATATATCTATATATAAATCTATATACAGATATATTATATATATATATTTTATATATATATATATATATATATATATATATATATATTATATGTGTATATATCTATGAAGAAAGAATGACGTAACAATAAAGCATACAAAAGGAATGAGAAGGGAATCTACAGCAACCCCAGTATTATATAGCGCTGTCAGTGTATGTCATATCAAGCTGAGCAGGAGTGAGCAAAGCACTGCTACTCATACCACAGGCAGGATATTGCCAGTGGGAGTAAGATTGTTGATCTGCTAAGTCTACTTTACACACAAAGGGTAGTCCCTGGTGGGACTACCCAAAAATTGATAGGCTATTTGGCCATCCAACCATTACACAAGCAAGGGCAGGTATGTTCAAGGACTAAATGGTGGGAGAGCCTGAGAATACATGGGTTGGGACAACATATGTGTAGGGTCCCTAACGCTCGGGAGAGGGCAATGTGTGGAGATGTGTTATGTCTGCGATAGCAACTGGGCAATGGATGGCATGTGTGTATTTTGAACTCGGGTGGGGTGGAGGAACTATGGGTATGAAATTATGGATCCAGGCATGCCAGGGTTGGATGGGCTGGTTCTAATTGGACCGCCCCATGGAGGTCAGCGAGTTTGTTATAAGTATATATGCATACACACATGCAGACGTAGAAGTACATTCTCTATAACAAATTTATTCCATTTGCAGACATAAATAACATGAATGTGCCCTTACAAACCTCGACAGTAGATAGAATAATAGGTTGTGCATAAGAGGGAAGGGACGAAACTGCTAAAACGCAGAAGTGTGTACAATGTCCGAAGTCAGTGCTGTGCTGAAAAAATCAAATGTGAGGACTTTCCCACACATGGAATCATTCCTGTGATATGCCTGCTACGGCAATGCCAATTACTAAACCGGTCTATTTGTAAAAGAAATACGCCGAACACGTACATAATTAGGCTCTCATGTGTAACGTGTGCGTTACCACATAGTCATACTTATTAATTTATTGTAGTGTCATGTTAACGGGAGTAAGGATGTAATGAAGTATAGAGTCTAATCTTGACATAAAGACATGCGTGTCCCATGTGAGACAACCCAAAAATTGTGAATAATGTCCTTTTGGTCGCCCATGTCTCCAATGTTTGTGGACTAAAAGTTTGGGAGTTCTGAAGATACGTGGAGTGAGTCAACCGATGGGATGGGTCTACAGGAGTAGGGATTGGCCAATGTGTATTGGTGTGGATACACCGCGAATCCAACTGGAGAATGGATGACTGCAGTGTTAGGGAGGCGTTGGTGTGGGTGTTTGGGGAACCAGGAGCCATGGGTATATGGGTATATATGCAAATGACGCAGCACAGCAATAGTGTATTGCTTAGACCAACCGCCTAACAAAGAGACATTCCCGTTCTGAATCCCACTGCATCACATACCATTTACCATCGGTAATCTGTACATGAACATATTGCGACATCTGTCCGCTGTATAACCTGCAAAATAACAATTAAAAGTGAACTGGAGCAAAGTGTCAGTGTCATAATGAATAAGGTACTAGTAAGCAGGTCTAGGAATATATAAACACCAGTATGCGTGTGTAAGTGCGTTTGCGCAGGGTATGTATTGCTTTACAGACACACACACACACACACACACACACACACACATATATATATATATGTGTGTATACATATATATATATATATATATATATATATATATATAGTTGCAGACATATGCATATATATATATATATATATATATATATATGTGTGTGTATATATATATATATATATATATATATATATATATATATATATGTGTGTGTGTGTGTGTATGTGTCTTTGTGTGTGCGCATCAATATACACAGATATACAGCTATGATAGGAAACAGCACACAAGAATGACATATGTTCACAGGCTCTCCCTCTCCATAGTACAAATGTATACATACAGTGACAGGATACATATGCATACCCACATATAGATATATACATATGCAGACACCCATAGACCCATATGTTGTTAGCTAGATATATATATATATATATATATATATATATATATATATATATATATATATATATATATATATAGACAGCAATATATAAATATATACATGTATGCATACATATACAGATATATCTGTATATAGTAATGTATATATATATATATATATATATATATATATATATATATATATATATATATATATATAGATATAAAATGTGTGACTGTAAATATACACATGTATATAGCTAGGATATGATACAGCAGTTACGAATTACATATGTTCACAGGCCATGCATATGGGGATGAGGGGTCCAATAAGCAAACATGTAACACGTAGCATCCACCCCCCCCAGCTAGGCCGGTGAGACATCCAGACACACAATAAAAGTAAACACACCACTGCTTCCCAGACCACTGGAAGGATACTACCAGTGGGAGAGATCTGCCAGGTCTAATCTTGAAACATAGACATCGATGTCCCTTGTGGGACACCCAAAAATTAATGATCATCGGAGTCAATCCCAGTAATGATTCATCAAACCAGGCTGTAGACGTGCACGGACCAGTAGGTTGTGCAAGCCTGATAACCAACATGTGTCCTAACACGCGGAGACTGGGCAGTGTGTAGTGGTGTGTTTATACCCCACCTGCACCCACAGTAAGGATGAGTGCTGTAGAGGAGGGATAGGTAGGGGAACTATGGGTAAGCAATTATGGGCCTAGGCATGCAGGTGTTGGCTGGTACAGTCATATTAGGACCGCCCCGAGGATGTAAGTAATATTCTGAAATGGGCATAGCTGATGCCCATACCTCTCAACCCCTAAGAGCAAATCCACTGGACAGGACATAAACCATTGGGGGAACAAATAGGGACCATACCTCTGAATTGTCCCCAATTTCTAGGGACGTCCCTGATTTTGACTCAAATTCTAACTCTGTCCCACTTAATCCCTCCTAAAACTAGTGACTTTTGGAGGAAAGGTGGTGAATTACATGTAATGAATAATGACAACAATTAAGAGTTATAAACATCATTTACCTCAGAAAATGTGTATGAATTCTATGTTCTGTGTCTGTCAATGTGTCAGGTTAATAGCACTAATAATTTAAATGTGTCCCTGATGTTATGACGTGTCCCTGATTCAGTTGATATTTGTCCCCAATCGTTTGAGAGGTCTGGTAGGGACAGAAAACACATATTCTACTTACAACCTTAGAAAGATGATAGAATGTTAGGTATGCAGCAGCATGACTCGGCTAAAGGATGTGGGTTCCAAAACCCAATTACTTGTTTGTATTGAAGAGTGTCAGTTCCCATGTATTAGGCAGACAGGTGCAGATTGTAAGAGGAACACACCAATAATATGAATCAAACTTTGGACAGGATGCGGATTCCGTACAGTCAAACAGCATGCTTTCGCCTAATGGGCAGCCATTCCCGATACTGTAGGCATGTAATCCGATGTAAAAGGCATTACAAGGTAATATCATAGTCCTCACTCCCACCCAGGGGTGTGAGTGTCAGATGCAAACACCAAATGCAGTGCATTTGCAAGTGTGGGAGCAAGCGGGCGTAAGCCTGTTTGGCCACGAGTATGCGAGTATTACACTGGTGAAGCAATGTAGAGGCTGAGTGTAAGAAACTGTAACCGGAGGTTAGCATTGTTTAGCTCTGAGCAAACCCACGCACACCCGCTCACAACTGCTTTAATGTGCCTTAATCACTCCGCATCCAACAGCCTTGTTCTGCCCTGCAACTAAATAAATGGCCTCTGCAAGGCTCGAAACCAGGACCCTGCGCCAACACAGCTAATGTCATTTACCACTAAGCCATGACAGATATACAGACATTGGATGTTATCATAAACATATCATCCAGCGCAGTCATTCAACAGTATAGGAAATGTATTCCATCATGTAGATGTATGTGTGTGTTTATGTCCAGATATAGATACATATATATATATATATATATATATATATATATATATATATAGATAGATAGATATATCAAGAACATCCCATGTGACAACAAAGCATTACAAAGGAATGAAAAGGGAAACACCAGCAACGCCTGTATTATGTAGTGGTGTTGTCCTACGTAATATCAAGTCTCCCTCAGACAGACATGTGTCATAATACATGCAAACATTTGTACATTGGCCAAATACATCACTCTGTGTATTTTATTTACATTAACACAACAGTTCCTGTCCAATCATTATGTGAGAACAGTACTCTTGCAAGGCGCTGTGTGCGACATCATCATCATGAAGAAGGTAAATGGGGTAACCATAGAGGGACCGGTAGTGCTGTGTGTAAAATGGGCTCATCTGCATCATGTATACCTGGAACATTTAGGAGTCATGTGCATACCAGGATCATGTGCCTGGGAGACATGGCTGAGGACACCTGGAGTATGTTGTGATGCATATTAAAAGGGTTACATGTGTCCAGTGGACATGTGTGAAATGGACAGCTATGTATGGGGCAAATGTTGTTCTAGGAACTGATTGGCGTTTAGTTTCCGTAGGGTGAGAGTTGGATGTGGGAGAAGGAGAGTAGGTATGCTCATGGAGGATAGGTTGGGTAGGATGATAGACAAGACAGCATACAGGGTCGGTATATGACACATGGGGGGATACACCTTGGACGGGGAGGGGTGTTTGGCAGTCACAAGCCCATGAGCCCCCAGATGGAAACAGTGGGATGGATGTCCCCAGCCATGGGCAGCCACCATTGCACCAAAACAGCTGCAAAGGTGGCAGTGCTGGGGGCTGTCTAGGAGGGGCAGGCTCAGCCTGTAAATGTGACACTCTGCCCTCGAGCTGGTGTATCTGGCCTCGAAACCCCTTATTGAGCCCCCTACGCACCACATCTGGGACTGTATGACAGCGGACAAGTCTCTGTGTGGACCTGCTCCCAGGGGGGACAAGCCCCATTCTCAGTGGCGGTTCCACCAAAAGGTGGTGCAGAGCCAACAGAGGTGAAGGTCCAAGGCTGGGCCCCAGATGTGCTGGTGCCCAGTGCCATGGCCAGCTGAAGTGAGTCAGGAGGTTCTGCCAGGACCTCCAAACCCATACAGCCTATGGTCTTGCAGTTTTAACACAGATATGGCTTCGTAATAGTCAACAGCATTCAGGATTACTTATAACAGCATGCATAGATATGACCATCAACCCAACACAACAGATGATATACATTTGCAGAGGGAGCACAATACATGCATATATACTGCATGACATCTGTACAAAGTGTAGAAAACCTGTGACTGCAGCTATAAACAATGGTCCATTATTGGCATTTCACTGAAAACCCCAGACAGTGACTGTCATACCACTGTTTCATGTGACATATGTCCAATCAGGGATGCGATGGCAGTAACTCTCATCACTATCACCATGTACTGACCGCAATCCTCACACTATGCTTCTGCAGTTCACAGATGTGTGTTCAGTGAGTAACACAGGAAACAAATGGTTCCACACAATGACCAGTCCACAGATGGCCCTACAGATGGGGGGTTCCCTCACAAACAGAGCACTGTCTTGTTAGTTTTAAAACATGCAGAATAGCCATTACCACACACTTTTTAAACTGGCAGAAGTCTCAATGAAGCATAGCTACACTTACATGCTGTAGTCATGTCTGGCACATCACCCTCTTGTCTTTAGGCTATTTTCCACTGTGTGTGTTGTTTTAGGAGCATCCAGATATCATCTGTGATGCCGTTTACCAAACACCAGATCCAGGGTCCACTGACAGTGACTGTCATGGGCAAACACCAACATGATGTTCCTAGATATTGTACTGTGTTTCCATGCGATCGGCTATGGGAACATCACCACAGCTGTTTCACATGCAATCAGCTAGAGGAGGACTGCAATAGGTGCAGAGGCCATCACCTGATCATGAACATCATTTACAAAACACAAGCTGCTGATGAGCAGGTGTACAACTCCACATCCACCAGAGAGTGTGTGGGAGGGACAGACAGAGGCAAAGTACATCAGAGAAGGGCTTGGAGACTAAAACCTAAGCATCGTCTGTCACACACCTACAAGTACAGGGGTTCAAACCCCTGACTGACTAGTCATTACTATTACAAGTGCATGCAGTTACTCCATGTGCCACAAAGCTGACATGCAGATGTGCTGTAAGAACATATATGTGTGCTGGTGAGCGACATCTGCAACAGAGATATAGTAGACATACATTAGGTGTAGCACACATGGCTGTCCACATGAACGGATGCCATTGTCAACACAACCACACTCTAATGGACTCACATTGCCACACTTTGCCAGACCCACAAATACACTTCCTAACCACTTAGTTTGCCACACTGTAGTAATGCACAGGTACTACATGCACCACAGGGGATATCCAGAGGTACTATGGGCTAGGGCATGTGAACATGTCTGACATCAGTTGGTATGCCAATGGGAGTTATACTGGGTGTGACTGTGGTTGGGAGCATCATACCCCACACGCAGACATAAGGTGCCAGTACTGACATGCATGTGTGCATTGCTTCATGGGTGTGTAGTGGTTGGCTGTGCAAGATGGTTGTACAAGGCTGGGTGAGGGGTAATCCTTGGCATCACACCACCCGACAATGGTGTGCAGTGTGGTACAGAGGTGTAGTGTTTGCAATGTCCCACACAGATGGGTATTGTATGAACTGTCCTGACATTCTGGTTAACATTGTGTATGGCCATTGCTTTGCAATGCATGCCATGTCTGTGTTTGATAGTCCTTGACATGGACACTGCCTGGGATGTGCACGTCCCACAATAATGTTTAGTGACATGTACAAGTGTACCTGGTTTGGCTGGCACATGTTGTGTACACAGACTGTTATCCTCAGATATGCCAGTATTGGCCTGGTGTGGCAGGACCTGCTTATAGACAGCAGGTTGACCCTGCACCTGCATTGATAGCATGATACAGGTATTCCCTGGTGTCAGTGGCATCAGTCCATACAGGGCACATGTGAAAGACATTGTATGGCCTCTGTGGATCACATTTGATGGCACCACATATGTTGCAGGCATCCAATGGGGAACATAGTGAAGGCACATTGTCCGAAATTATGTGCCTATTGTACTGCTGCACAGGGTGCCATGCCCTCTGCAGCCCACTGCATTCACACCATGTCTACTATCTGTCATCAATGTGCAGGGTACTAGCAACATAGCGGAATATTCTAGGCAAGTGTGTTTGTGTATGACACATGGGTTCAGAACGTATTGCGGGTATTAGTAGGGTTGCATACTTTGTTCACCAGGCCTTTTGCCAGATGTAGGGGTATGGCTTGCTAACAGTGTCCCTTGGCTGATTGACATCTGTACTCATGAGGTGGACATTGTGACATATAATACGGACACCATATAGGAAAACTACAAAATCCACTCCCCAACATGTCCATTGGTTAGACACTCACAGCCACCTCCACACAGGCTCTGACTGTCAAACACACACACACACACACCTGCCATGTCTTGGAAAAGAACCCCTACCTAACTAGTTTATCACAGTACAGCATTATGCAGTTACAGCACATGCTACAGAAATTACTGGGTTACAGCAGTCCCAGAGGTGTATTACTAGGTGGGTGACAACAGTAGGACTGCCAAAGGTGGTTATGTGAATTGTAAAGAGTGTGCATACTCTAAAAAGCATTGTTCCATTCTCAGGCAGACAGACACACACACAGTTAGCCTGTTTTGGAATAGAACCCCTACCAAATTAGTTTATCACACTACAGCATTATGCAGTTACATCACGTGCTATGGATATTACTGAGTTACAGAAGTCCCAGAGGTGTATTTCTAGGTGGCTGACATCAGCAGGAATGCCAAATGTGGTTATGTGAATTTTAAAGAGTGTGCATACTCTAAAAAGCATTAGTACTTTTTCAGGCAGACAGACACACACACACAGTTGGCCTCTTTTGGAATAGAACCCCTACCTAGCTAGTTTATCACACTACAGCAATACAGCACATGCTATGGAGAATACTGGGTTACAGCACTCCCAGAGGTGTATTTCTAGGTGGGTGACATCATCAGTATTGCCAAAGGTGAGTATGTGAATTGTAAAGAGTGTGCATACTCTAAAAGCATCATTTCACACACACACAGTTGGCCTGTCTGGGATTAGAACACCTACCAGGCTACTTTAACACACTACAACATTACGCAGTTACAGCACACACCATGGAGATCACTGGGTTACAGCAGTCCCAGAGGTGTATTCGTAGGTGGGTGGCATCAGCTGGATTGCCAAAGAACGGCATTTCAAGTGCACCGTGAGTTGTACATGTCTGTTACCTGCGTGTACCCGCTGCTTACTGTCACGAAAAAACATTTACACCTGTTTACAACTGCCTTATGCAATCCTAATTGACAGTATCAACAAGGCTTGCAGGTCTTGAACCCTGGACTTTGTACACGAAGGTCACTGAACATACCACTAAGCCATCTGGGTTGTATACATTCTGCATGGAGTTTATAATGCATATCTTACTACAGGTATTCCACAGTACTGAAAACATATGGGACAGTCACTTTGTGTACATATGTACAGTACCCTTGAATGTACTGTACTCTGTGAAACAACAAAGACAAGTCTACATCTATACAACTGTCATAACTACATATATATATATATATATATATATATATATATATATATATATATACACACACACACGTCTGAACACCCTTTGTGACACAGAAGGTTTCCAAAGGAACTGACGTGTGCACAAAACAGAGGCATCTCTTGTGTTATAACATTTAAATCTTAAGCAGTCCACCAGAGAAGGGATGGTTGTTGAGTATGTGGAGTTTGGGGTGGGGAATGATGGCTAATGTAATCTACCCCGGGGATTGTGGAGTTAGGGTGGGGGAATGATGGGTATGGACTTACACCCCGGTGACCACTTCTGTGTCACTGCTCGACAGTGGCACAGGAAAATAACATACACAACTGTAGCAGTGCTTGACTGTGTATTCTTTATCATTCCTAACTATGTAATACTTTGTAGACACTGGTCACCAGAGATGGCTACCATGGTGTGCTAAATGACATTACACATGCGTATGCCTGGCTATGGGGTAGTCACATACACAAACACATGCACACTTGCCAGTATTGTGCATACACGTCTTGCCTATGTAAAGGTAACTAGTACAGTGGTATGCAGTTGGGCAATGAGCCACAGAACACATACAATTACACTTACTCTGATTCCACTTCTGAGCTGGGTGACATCACAGGACTGATTACTTGCAGTGGGGAGGGGGGAGAGAGAGGTTTAGCAGATGACAAGGATAAAAGCCAGTGAAAAAGGTGGTATCTCTTTGGAGTGCAGCAAAACCCACTGTCAAGACAGGATGCAGACACAAATACACACACACAACCACACTCTGCCATTTGCTGACACACACACTCAGGCATTTGTTGACACACACACTCAGGCATTTGCTGAGACATACACACACAAACACACTCAGCCATTTGCTGACATACACTCAGGCATTTGTTGACACACACACTCAGGCATTTGCTGAGACACACACACTCAGTTATTTGCTGGCACACACACTCAGGTATTTGCTGTCACACACACAAACACATGCACACAGTTGCCAGTGGTGGGATCAAAACTCCTGCCTATCTACAGATCACTATTACAGTACAACGCAGTTATGAGACGCACCACAGAGATTAGACATTCCAAGGCAGTCAGAATGCCCTTCTAAGATTGAGGACAACAACAGGGAGGCTGACAGTCATGAAGTACATAGCTGTAAACCTGTGTGTTTAAAGTAGGTGTCCATTACAACATGTATGCACAAACAAGACACATCATCTGCAGGTAGTACATAGGTAGGCCTGAGAGGTATAGTTGTAGCACAACAGGAACCTGAAATGGAGTATGTCCATCTGTGAAATGGACAACTACTATCACTATACAGGGTTACAGTGGGCATGCTCATACACTTAGCAGCACAGGGCCATTTGGGATGCACTATGACTACAACTACTCAAGGTTATACTGGGCATGCTCATACACTTAGTAACAAAGGGCTTGTTGGATGCACTGACTCAAATTACACAAGGTGGCAGTGGGTATGCTCATACACTTAGTAGCACAGGGCTGTTTGGGATGCACTCCGATGCTAACCACAGAAGGCCACAGTGTGCATGCTCATACACTTACATGCACAGAACATGTTGTAATGGACTCCTATTGTAAACATACAGGTTTACAGCTATGTACATCTTACCTGTCAGTATATATGCCCATCATACTGGTTTATACCTGATACCTGTATGTGGCCCGTAAATGATATATCTGTGTCTGTGCTGTGATGTACATGACGTACTGACATATATATGTTAAGTATATACATTCATGCATGTGTGGACATGACAGACAATAGGTTACCTGGGACACACAGGCAGATGCTACCTTACAGCATGTGTCACACACCTTGCTGGCCTGAAAGGCATACATTGATAGCAGGTTGTGGACAGTAGCATTATACGTGGAACAGTGGCATGTGCAAGCATAATGTGTGAGCCACATTGTGTAATGGTACTGAGGTGCAGGTGTCAAGATGACCTCTCCTGGCTGTATTAGTAGTTGTCATTATTAGCAGGACTGCTACCCTAAGTATATCTCACATTGGTCATATACACAATTTCTGCTGCTGTCTGTCACCTTACATGAGGCATTTGCTACCAAGCACATTACTGCCACTCACAGTGATGTCATGGTATGAGTAGCAACTGCTAGACCAAAACAATGAGCCAATGTCCTGCTGTTATTATGAGGTTGTCCAGTGTCTGTCATTCTGGGCTGTCATGACTGAACAACAAGCCTTCAACACAGAGCACAGGCATCCATGTTTCACGTGTGTGTGTGGATAATACTTAGGTCGCATTTACCCATATAGCTGCATTCTGAGGCAAATGTCCTACACCCAGAAGTAACACCCTGACACCTTCAAGACAATTGCATTGGATGCTTATGCTAACCAGTGCTAGATGTGTGGCTTTAGTAATCTATTTTCTCAATGTAGAACCTACAATGGGGAATACTGACATCTGTGCAGTGAGGAACACCTGGCTGAAGGCTTTGTAGTGCACAATTACACTACCACCATATAACTCAGATCCAGACATGTGGGCCATAACAGTGATATGGACCATTCCAGGTGGTGGTGTAAAGACCACTACTCTGACATAACTCATCACAGATGAGTCAGGTACAGGTGACAGTGGCAAATGCTGCATTCTAGATTGTATCCTCATATACAGCCACCACCTTGTCCCCAGACTATCAACACACATCCATATGTGGTATGATATAGTATGGTAGACCACCAGATAACCCTCGATTGGTGGACTGTACCTAGGCCTACATCAACTGTGCAAAGTACCCATGTACAGACACAGCTGCATAATGTGTTAGGCAATGCAATAATACCACTGTTTGTAACCAGCTCAGTTGTACACATACCAGGGTCCCTCAGATGTTGTCAGCATTAATACGGTCGACTGTTGCTGTACACCAGTAACCAACACCCTAATGGTTGGTTATGACCTGCCCTGGATATGTACATCCCACACTCATACAACATAAATGTCATTACCATAGCTTTCGTTATCCTTTCTACATACAGGTGGCTACAGTCATTACACACATGCACATGGCAGATAGCAGGCTAACATTACATAAGGTTTGATATCTATGTTAACAAAGGTAATATTCCCTCTCTACTGGTCACCCATGACACATATATCATACAACACCCCATGTGGCATGTATGTCATTAGACATGTCCACCTAATGCAATGCCTAAAAACATATGCAAATAACAGGATCATAGGAGCTACACATGGCCTGTATTGACAAACTCAGGGAAATCCATCCCTGCTCTATATGTTCCTGAGTAGTCACAGGTAATATGTTTATGACATGTACAGCCATGTGTGGCCACAGCTCCTACATATACCCCATGTCAACAATTGCAAGCCATGCATGCTGTGTGCTGTCTGGACATTAGCCTTAATACCACAATAGCCAGTACTTGCTGGGGTGAGATGTTTACAAGCCACAGACTTTGCACATGCTTGAATGTGTGTACTACCTAGCTCTAACAGAGCACATTGCTGGCATTCGTCCAGTAAACATGAGGTGTGTGTGACAAATATGATGTGCTCACTGTTGACCATTACAGTGCCCTGGCTTCACCATGGCACTGTCAAGTAAGAGTTTGTAGGAGCATGACATGGAATTATGATGTGTGTGTCTCGCTGATATGTGCTGTTGTCATATATGTACACTTGACTACTCGGTGAAGGTGGTGGTGTCCTACCAGTACATGAATACAACATCCATTATGGTGTAATGCTCGGCTATGTTTCGCACATGGCGTGGGGAAGGTGTGGAATGTATCCTCTTGACCTGCTAGTGCACTTACTGATGTAGACTGCATATGTGTACATGTATTGATGTTTGTGTAGATTCCATGTGTGTGCAGTGTTTGATGTCTGAAGGTGACTGTTGTCTTAGTACATCATGCTGTTGCAATACAGCCTCAACATTACCAACTGTATATGGTGATATGTTCTCAGTACAGTAAGCTGTACATGAGGTATAGACAGATGTTTGGACATGACTACTAAGTGGTGGGGCTTTTTTGCAGATGAATGATTACTGAGGACAGCTCACTGGTGTGTTACAACCATTCCTACAATAACCTGTGTAACTGCTAAGGTCAGGTTTTGTTAATTGAAGTGGAAGACAGACAATGTAGAATGCAGTAAGGGTGACACTGAAGACAAACCTCATGACACCTGTAACAGTAATACCTTATATGCATATATTGTGCATATATCAGCACAGTTGTCAAAGGAAAGAGCCAGTAAGCTTTGTAGCGAATGTGATAGTGCTGTACTTCTGTAATACCTATCATGAGATAGGCAGGTGTTTGATTCACAGTACTGACACGTGTGGGTGTGTGTGTGTCCATATATGTCACGCATGGTTGGGAATATATTCCACATGTTTTCACTCTCCTGAACACTGTTGTTGACAGCAGTACAGAGTGAAGTATAGAAAGAAAAACCTAGGCAGGTGGTTGAACCTCACACATGTAAAGTGTCTGTATGTGTGTGACATAGGTGTATATCGTTGTGAATGCCACAGTGTGTGTGTGTGTGTGTGTGTGTGTGTGTGTGTGTGTTTGGCTGTCCATGTGTATGGCTGTCTGGTCCCTGGAGTGAGGCTGTATTTTATCATAGTGAAATGTGAATGCCCCCTCCCCCCATCCACTCAGTGCAATCTAGTATCCCTGTTGATATCATCAATCATAGACAGGCATTCTAACCGCCTGTTAACATGTACACCCTGGGGTGTGACCTGTTGTTACATAGCCTACTGGTGAACCCCCCTCCCCACATACACTGACTGCACTGTAGTATCCCTGTTGATGTCCTCGATCTTAGGCCATTCCAACTACCTGTACATGTGAAATCTCTGTGGTGCTTCTTGTAATTTCATAGTACTATAATGATGATATGCACATAGGCAGGGGTTCATCCGAACACTGGCAACTGTGTGTGTGTGTGTGTGTGTGTGTGTGTGTGTGTGTGTGTGTGTGTGTGTGTGTGTGTGTGTGTGTGTGTGTGTGTGTGTGTGTGTGTGTGTGTGTGTGTGTGTGTGTGTGTTACTGTGTCTGTGAATCCCTGAGTGTGTGGGTGTGTCTGTGTTTGCATGCTGTCATGGCATTGGGTATTACTGCTTCCCAATGAGAAGCCACTATTTCCACTGGCCTTTACCCTTGTCATCTGCCATACCACTCTTTCGCCTCCTCCCCGCTCTAGGTAACTATACCTGTGATGTCACCCACTATGGATGTGATGGCTCTGAGCACAGTAGCTTACTACACAGCTATAATGCTCTTGGATCATTAGAACAGTAAACATAATTGAGGGTTGGGAGGGTGGCCTAATGGTTGGGGTGTTTGCCTTGCAGATGCAGAGTGCAGGGTTTGAGTCTCACAGGGGATGATTGGCTAGGCTTGGAGTGGCTCGCAAGGGCAGTTAGCCTGGTTCTAATCTATGAATCTATGAACCTAAACATGGGAGAATATAACTGTCATGTGGAAGCTACAAAGTGCATGCAGGTATTGTCATACTGACCTGTGGGTAGTCAACATGTACATATGGGACACTAACCGCAAACACCGACATCCCCTAGCACATGCAACTACACCTGAAAGAGGAAGGCAGAATGTCAAGATCAACATGCTGTTAGTGTTGTTATACATGATACATACTGTCAAACATACAAAATGTATTCTAAAGCTGTAATACATGGCATGTCTGCTGCCTGTCAACACTACTCAACAATATTAATCTACAATTGTCTACCTAGTATGTTCACCCTGTGCATCAGACCATATTAGCATGTCCCTGCACCGATGGTGTGGATGACAGGGATGTGGCACAGGCATCATCATATGCATGGAGCGATAATGTTTGCCAGAGGCCTAGGCTGCACCATTGGATGATATCATGTGTGTATGTTAGGGCCTGTGATATCATTGGGCATGTGTGGATGCTATGCGTGTGTGTGCTGAGGTGCCCTACATTTGTTTCTGGTGTGTGTGTGTGTATGTATGCACACAGGTCTGGCATGTGGCTGGCCTACACAGGGGTATTATTGACTGCTGCAGACTGTACAAGGCAGGTTTCACAGTTCATGGTGTCCAGCCACAGCCACGTGACCTGCACCTGCCAGGGGTTGCACGGGCACTACCAGGCAGAGGTCCAGATTGGGTACTGTCTGATGACACATGTCCACTGGAATCATGTCCCTGTTGGGACCATCCAGGACCACGTGCATGTGGCCTGCTGTGTCCTAGTGTGGACTGCAGAGCACCAGCTGCACTGCTACTGCTACCACCACTATGAGAGTGGGCATGTGCAGTAGCATGTTCACGTAGACCTTCAACAGGTGATGTAGCTGACCTACGTCCACGTGCCTGATGCCTGACTCCCACCAGATGTTGCAGCACAGACATTCCACACTCGAGGATTGACATGCCATGGTCAAGGACTCCCACCATGTCACCCAATAGTCTATTCAAAACATCTGCAAGATGATGGTGAGCATTTGCAAGTGCCTGGATGTTGTCAGTTAATGAACAGACAGCAGCCCATTGAAGCCTCAGACCTTCTCTCTTGTGCCATTCAGCACATGCCTGTGCCTTCATTACAGCCCGAAACATGCATCTGGTGACTCCAGCTGTTGTGCTTTGTCTCACAGGGGCATGTTGGCCAGTGGTCCTCCTACAAGCAGCGCTGGGCACATGCCTGTGTGGGACATCACCAGTCAGTTGACTGGGATCATGGTGTGCAGGCACACCTTCCATAGTCACCACACTTCCCTGTTCCATGCTACCACCTGCCAACTGTCCTTCCTCTATGGCCAGTGGTGATGGGGTATGTGTAGGCAGGGGAACTGTGTGTGAGGATGAGGGGGATACAGGTGGAATGGCAACTAATGGCACAGATTCAGCCCCTGACAACCCTGCCTGTGCCTCAATCATACTATCATCATCACTGCTAGAGTCTGTGGGGACACTAACATCAGGTGGACCTCAGGGGGGCAATGCACCTACATCAACACCTGTGAGGTGAAGACAAGAACTGTACATTACAAGTTATACCAGACACACACAGACAGACACACACAGACAGACAGACAGACACAGACAGACACACATACAGACAGACAGACACACAGACAGACACATACACAGACAGACAGGCACACACACAAACACGCACACAGACAAACACAGACAAACAGGCACACACAAACACTTACAGACAGACACGCAGACACACATGCTACATGCAGGTGATATAGCAGATGGCACTCAGCTTAGACAATTATAGTTTCAGCTTAAACAATTATAGTGGTAGTTATCATACATCCCTGCATTGCACACAACAGCATGCATGTGTTATAGCAGACGGCATGCACCTTACACAATTATAGTGGTGGTTAGCATACATACCTGTATTGCACCATTTGTGTTAGTAGCCTATGCCCCATACCTGCAACACAATGCATGCACTTTGCACCATTGCACCGCATTGCCATGTTGTGTGCAACATACACCACATGTTAACAGACCATCGCTGACCTTTGTACATCTGCCACGTATGCTTTGTGTTGGCCACCGCCCCTATGTGTGAGGACATGAGCAGAAGCGTATGTTGACTGCATACTATGTTTGCCTGAACCCTAGCTGGCATATCTGCCCCAAAGCAGTGCATGTCTGTTCAACATTATTCCGCCTACCCCTGAGCTGAGTCTAAACATTGTGCATGTGGCTGTACACACATGTTTGACATAGCTGTCCCTACTTTGCAATGGTGCCACAGACCAGCACAGATTTACAGTACACCATCCTGCTGTGTGGCGTATGACCTTGCCAATCACATGTAGTATGACATGTCTTCTGCTGATGTGCTGAATGGCATGCATACATGTGTAACACAATGGTGTCCTTTCCAATATACAGTACGGTAATGGTGTTCCAATGCAGGGACATGTTATACTAACATGGGCTTTAAGCTGATGCAATGTTGTCTATCCGCCCTACAAATATGCAGTGACATACTGCACATTGAGCTGATGTGCATAGCCATTGTAGGCCATTATGTGGCTTCACAATTGCTATACAGTGTGAGCTACTGACACAATTCATAGCCATGACTATGTTCACATACAATACATATCTAATGTGGAATGTGACCCACGTCACTGAGGTGTATACATACTAAACCCTAATGTGGAATGTGTGACACAGGTCACAGAAGGGTATACGGATGACACCCCTGCACATCTGCAACCATATTACTGATGCCTGGCAACTATGCCCACACATGGCTAACTTAGCAGCACTCTATGTCTCACATGCCATCTGTGTACCTCACACACATGAGGAGCAGGCATGACAGTGATGTCTGACACCAGCAAGGTGAATGTACTGTATCTGTGGCCTAATGTGGTTGTATGTGTATGTTGTGTAACACATGTATGTATTTGGAAACTGTATAAGTGAATGCTTCCATGTCGTGACACACTCAAGATGTTGAAGACATGTTATGTGGTGGTTTCATGTTATGCCTACACAAGCTGTGCACAGGCCTGTATGATGTTTAGTGTTTCACATCTGCATTATCACCATTACACAAAGGCCATAGTTGTATTGTGTCGAACCAATGTACAACAGGGTGTACACACATGAACATCACTTCTACTGTGTGTGTTGCTTCATGTCTCTGGCTATCCTCCATGGCCATGTGTACACATGTTCTGTCCAGTGGTTGTGATGGCCATCTTATTTCACATGTCAGTGTTATCCCATATGACATACACCCATAGATGTCATATGCTCCACTGAGGACAGGGTTATGCAGACGAAGGGTGGTATGTATGGGATGTGAGACATCATGTTTTGCAGGATAGTTAAGCAGTGTTGCAGTCAGTCCATTACATGTCATGGACATGTCAGATAGCACATGACATTGTGTGACATTCATAGCAAGGGTATAATCCACAAGGGTGCATCCTGTGGGCCGGTCATACTCCAGCTCCAACACATTTAGAGTGTGTGCACACATATGCTCTCTGTACAGTACTGTTCATATTCCCAACATGTGTAATGCTGATATGTAGTACCTGTCCCTATAGTGAAACACACCTCCACCATTGTATTCACTGTTGTCCACACATCTGGCAATGACAGTTTGGAAGGTTTAGTGTAGGTGTTTCATATAGTCTTCAATTGTTTCACATGGGTAACCACTGTGATGCATTGCAGGTCTGACCAGTGTCTATTAACAAGACCACCATACATTATGTGTATGTGTGTTATGGCAGATAGCATGCAATTAATATGATCCATGCATTATCAAGCCTGGTAAATAATAACAATCTCACCTGTCACAGGCTACTGCTGCTGCACAACACCAGAGGTACCTAAAAAGGAGTGTCACAGCAGTAAGATCATTATCCACACCTGTGTGATAGCTACAGAGTGCAATGTCCATGTTAGCACATAAACCAGTACAATACACTATACTATGGAGTATGCACATCTGTGCATACATAGAGTAGCGGACTATAGTATGTGGCATGTGTACATACATGCCTTGCATATGATATTACATTACATATTGTACAGTAACATATGTAACTATGTGAAATATAGTTGTGTTATATGTGCAGTACTGACTTACCAGGCAACTCCAGGCTCAGTGGTGAGAGACACCCACCTCCACAATACCAGCTAAAGCTTGTGGATGGAGGTCTGCAGGTGTCCCCAGGTTGGCCAGTAGCTCCTAGGTACGTGTGAGTGGTGGCTGGGTGAGTGGCCCCCCACTGTTGCACCTTGTTCCCTGGCAATTGCATTAGCACGCTGTTTCGCCCATCTTATGAGGTCAGTGCAGTGTCAGCGCATCTGCGGATAGGTGCGATTGTGACCGCCAACATCATTTACCCTCCTGCAGAGTTCCTCCCACAGGGCATCCCACTGCTGTGCATCCTGTGGCACATGGCTGAAGAGTGTTGTATGGTTGCCGAGGAGGTATGAGATGAGGACCTCATCCTCCAAGCGGCTGTATACTGGCAGCCTGCTACTTGGCATACCTGGAAGACATAATGATGGAGACAGGTCACAGTAACTCACAGAGAAGTACAGAAGTACAGCTGAACATACATGTGTCATATTTATTAAACTTACAAATAAGTCTTTGCAAATCTACATGACACTAACACCACTGACATGTATAAGTCACACACATTTGACACTTACTGGTGATGTAATGTTATCACCATATATGTGTCTGTCATGTGATGACATTGCTCATACTCCATGTGGATGTTGTCTTGACGTGGGCATGTCTGTTTGCTGTACTGGTGTCTTTTCCTATCAGCACATGCCTGGATGTGTTCACATTAATGCAATTGACCTTAATGCTGTGTATATGTCACATATATAGTCATACATAGCCATTAGAGACATGACCTGTGACCCTGCAGACTTGCAAACATGTATGTGTTTTACCATATACATCTACATGGCACTGTACAGCTGTGTAGCATCCTGCCATGTATTGTCTGTGTTGCACATGTGTAACACATGGGACAATAGCTAGCCTGATGGTATTTGCAGGGTTGGATATCAACTATAGCATGTATGGTCATAGTGATCTAGTAGGCTATATGCCCCGGGCCATTTATGAACCTAGGCAGACAGGTTACCTAGCTGTAGGCAACAGACAGATAAGTTTCAGCGGCCAGTTCAAGCAGTGCCACAGAACTGATCCACAGGGTTACTGATATATTTGGTGTGTGATCATCACACCATGTCACAGAGAGGGGCGATGTGCAGCTTCACTGGACAGGGATGCATAGTATGGCAAGAGTATGTTAAGTGTATGGGACAGAGATCTGTCGGGCATGTTGTGATCCTTGTACTAGAAAGGTGGATGTCCATGAAGTATGTATTTATTTGGGATCAGGATGTGTTAAGTGTAGCATGTCCAGCACCTCTGGGTTGGACATGGCTTTATTCAGGGTAGGCTGCATGCTGCATAGTGCAGCTAGGGATTGGGAACGGCAGTGTAGGCCATCTACACATGGGCAATAGCCCTTAAAGAAAATATGTGATCTATTGTGGGTCACATGGGTGTTGAGTATGGCTGAGCAATTATCTCTATATTCCTGGATGGCACCCTGTCATGATTAGGGATGCCACATATGACTACCTGTCTGGTGTGGTGAAGTAACTATCAAAGGAAAGAGTACTGGCCAGCTGCATCCCTTACACACAGTTGCCATTATGTTGACTGCTGCCTAGATGGTAGTTCATGGGTACAGGGTTTGTAACATAGGGGAAGACAATGCAATATTTAGCTGTCAGATTGTGGCCATACATCACACACCACACATCTGACACACTAAGGCCCTTCTGTATGTTGAACGCAGCACACATTGAGTCAACTATTGTTCATAGTCATTTGCAAACATCAATAGGCTGATGCCTTCTGTGTTAGTCTGTGTGGTATAGATAATAAAGAGGGGGAGTACCATGAATGAACCCTGTATTACTGTGGCTGGCACTGGTTTGATGTGCGTGTATTAGTCAGACACCTTCTGTAGTGTTGGTTCTGCCAGCGGTCCAGTTGCCAACCACTCCTGTGACATAGGAATATACACCTAGTTTACTCAGGCTAGCTGGAACACAATATGGGTGATGGTGTCCTATGACCTGGCAAGGTCATGATATGCAGTGTGAATCAACCCTATTGTCATCTATATCTGTACTGAGTACATCTACATCTGGACTGAGTACATCAAATACGTTAATCATGGTGCATGGCCGTACAGACCAGACTCAGCAGGGTAGTTGTGCACTATTTCCCATTATCAATGGTGTCTCCCCCTTTGTGGGGTGTGATAACTGTTGCTGTGCACCATTCGGTGTGTACACAGTCTGACATGGAGCTATGATTTAACATGATGTGTATGTGGATAGCTGATTGTTCTTACATTTGTGTAGGATACACCCTGGGATGTTTACAGGTCCCATGAAAGCTGTATGTATGGCTTTAGAGAGTGCAGCTTGTACCTGCATAGTCGTTATTACATGGGCCCTGTATTGTACATGGATATATTACTAAGTGTACCTGTTGGGGGGGTGGGAGTGGGTTTAGGTTCTCCAAGACCCTATCTGGATGAACAGGTGCTATTTCTGTAGACACAGTACTTCCCATGCCATAGTGCTGTGCAGCATGGCAGGTCTTGACGTTGCCATTACGATTAATGACACAGCTATAAAATGCTCTGTGCTTGGCCTTATAATATGTGGCTGATTAGTTTCACAGTAGTTTTGTGTGGTTTTATATGGTGTATCTGCATCTTACTGAGGCTGGCCAGGGATCACCGACACTCATGTGTGTTCACTCTTGCAACAGTTACTACCTTCTGTGGTACAGTTTAAAGCATGGTACCACCAGTTTGCCTTCTTGTTTGTGTTTGTTTGAATCCTAGTTCTGTTTCAATGGCACAATCACTGAACATATGTGACTGCTTAAGGTTCATTTGTGTAGGATTCAGCATTTGCACATGCATTGTCCATCTGCATGGGTGCCATGACAGTCACCACTCTGCTCTTAGGAAACAACATTGGCATTGGAGACTGACTTTGTGTAGTATACTGTTAGCCCTGTTTGTGTGACTACTATGATCCAGGTCATTGGGGTCGATGGAAACCAACATACATTGAGCGCAGGTGTTGGTACATGAGGAGTCTTCCCATTTCATAATGGAATAGTTGAGTGTAGCCATTATTATGGTTCTGTCTCAGACCTAATCTTCCCCATTACACCACATTATGAGAGTTGGGAAATCCACGGCATGGTGGGTGATCTGTCGCAAGGTGCAATTTGAATTCCACTTTGGCCCAAAGGTAGCTGCTCAGCATAATGCATCTGAAGTTATGTAAGTGCAACTAGCGTGGGGGTTTACATATCCTACAGGAATATAGACACACCTGTGGCCCGTGTGTTCCAATAAAGGATAATGGGCAAGAGGTGAGGTATGTGTTATAACATGGTCATGCAGGTGTGCTCTCCGGAGCGTTGAAACATGTCTCAGCCACTGCACAGATATGTTCACCATGTTAGGGATTGACATATGTGTGTCCATATAGTGTTAATGACATGTATCATTGTGTAGCAAGACCCACAGTTTATTGCTTGGCTGTCCCTGTAACAGCAGTGGACCTCCACTTGAACTGTGCATGATAAAGGCACTATAGGGGAAGCATGAGCCCTAGGCAGTATCCAGATTCCCAGGGGTGACAGGTGCAGGCCCTGTCTGGCAAAGCATCATGGTCTGTCAACCATGTTATCCCAGGCAGACAGATACTGGATACCCTCTGACTTGCACCACTACACTAGACAATTGTGGAATACAATCCTTTTGTCCCTGTACTGCAGTATCATTCTGGCCATTGGCAGAATGCTACCCAAGCCTTGGGACATACCTGCATGGGATACAGGATCTGGCAGTTCCTACATGTGTTTCCATGCAGTCCAGGCTACTGCATCACAGGTCCTGCACAACAACATGGAATATGCCAGAACCATGTGTATAGTTCAAAAGGTGGTCTGAGTTTATGGGTATGTGGCTAATCATGGCAGACAGGCAGCTGACAGTATGTATGCCCTCATATAGGCTGGTGTGTAACATAGTGCTAGAGTTTGCATTCACAAATGAGTACTGTTGGTCATGTTTCCAGCCACGTGTTCTGAGGTGTGGCACAATTATGCAAACTATGTCATACAGTTTGTGTATTTCGGTGCCTGTGTCTTCCAGCATGGGAGGTCACTTGTTTGGCCAGGTACGTAGAAGCGTCTGTGAATGTGTGTGATTTCTGGTAGTGTGTGTGGGTATCCTTACTGTGTTCTGGTAAGGGTATCTGTTGGCTGTGTTGATGAGATGCATGTGTTAACCTACACCTCATGACTGTCCAGTCCAGTCATGGCTGTAGACTGGGCTGCCTTCCAGCTTACCCCTGTAGCTGCATCCCAAACAATGTGTGGACATGGTGTTAGGTGGATTTGGCAGTGTACATGGCATAGAGATTACATTCCCCAGGATGGCCACATACACAAAGCTGACATTAGTAAACACCAGTAGCTGACTAGTGGGCATGCCTTATGAGCATTCAGTACTACAAGTACCAGGTACTGTATTTAGTTTACGTATTGCTTATGAGGATGTTTTAGACAGTGATTCTCACATGTGAATATTTGTGTTATGGACGTGACAACATTGGCTATTACGGAAACATTGTAGCTACCTTTAGCAGCAATCCTCCTCTGAAGAGCACATCACATCCTGTTAGTTGATTACAGATGATGCAAGTGTCTACAGGTCTATTTCCTTCTCTGGGTATATACCCACATATCCACCAGGACCATGAGCTCTGTTGGGTACAGACACCCACTCTCCAAACAGAGTCATGTATCAATAGACTCTGATGACACTATCAACATGATCAGGATATAATCAGATAGTGTAAGCCATTACCTATGAAGCGGCTATTACACATGGGCAGCTGTCTCCTACATCTTACACTCCTACTGCAGATGTTACACTGGAGTTAAAGATGATATGCAACCTGTTTCATTACCAGTACTGTGCACTACCTTACATACAGTATGTGCAAGCAGCTGTTAGGTTGGCAGTGAGAGGTTGGGCTACACAAACCTGGTAGTTCAACCAGTGTGTCTCTACTCTCAATATCCACTCTATGTAGGTTTGCACATAGCCATTTGGCCTGGCCCTGTAACAAGGGTCACTACACATTTGCATAACATGTAGACATGCACAGCTGTTATTGCTTGCAAATGATACTAGAGAGGTCCAGCCCTGTAACAAGGGTCACTACACATTTGCATAACATGTACACATGCACAGCTCTTATTGCTTGCAAATGATACTAGAGAGGTCCAGCCCTGTGACAAGGGTCACTACACATTTGCCTAACATGTACACATGAACAGCTCTTATTGCTTGCAAACAATACTAGAGAGGTCCAGCCCTGTAAAAAGGGTCACTACACATTTGCATAACATGTACACATGCACAGCTCTTATTGCTTGCAAACAATACTAGAGAGGTCCAGCCCTGTAACAAGGGTCACTACACATTTTCATAACATGTACACATGCACAGCTCTTGTTGCTTGCAAATGATACTAGAGAGGTCCAGATCTGTAACAAGGGTCACTACACATTTGCATAACCTGTACACATGCACAGCTCTTATTGCTTGCAAACGATACTAGAGAGGTCCAGCACTGTAACAAGGGTCACTACACATTTGCATAACATGTACACATGCACAGCTCTTATTGCTTGCAAATGATACTAGAGAGGTGGATATTACATGTGCTATGTGCATGGATAGTTACCTGGCTCTTCCAATTATCTTTGCTATCATGCTGCTAAACTGTCAGATGAATACAAATGGTATGTATCCTGTCACTGAGTATTGTGATTGCCAATAGACATAACTACTGTTTGCATAACATAACAGAACTGCTATGTAGAATAGAATACAGATCTGCCTAAAATACTGTACATTGCACAGTTATTGGCACAATATCCCACAATGCACACCATATTTGCACGGAAAGCCCACCTTTAACATGTTCATCTTACTTATACACCCATACATATGTTGACTGTTACAATATATTGACATATACTATCCCCTGTTATAGCACATACTTGTCTGACCAAACCTGACACTGACAATGGCTGGAAGCGAATTGGTGGGTTCCAAGCCCATATCATCCCTTGTGGTGTATGCGGAGTTTGCTTTGTGACCTACAGTAGTACACACATAGAATACTACAAGCATTACTACTGCTCAACAATACATCACTACAAGATAGCTATTTCCACTATATGCATTGATTACACAGTAATTTTTACAGAACAGGTACTACATACACAGACATACTACGTTATACATACCTTCTTAATAATTGGAGGTGTTATTGACTAGTAATAATACTCGTTTTCAGTTTGTCTTTCAGTGTTTTGTACTGTCCTACATGTAGATACAGATGGTTTGAATGTGTGACAAGGCAACCTTTTATAGTTACAGATCAGTAACATGTGCTATCCCGATAACCAATCGGTGTTCCTAATTAGCTAATTACATGCACATCAGCTGCGCTGCTACTTCCTTAGCCAATACCATGGCTACAGTGGAGTATAATTGAGTACTCCACTTGGGCGTTGTCCCTTTGCCTTACTTGTGAGGAAGACAGCGTGGAAGTGTTGTTTGTAATCTATTGCAACAGCTGTATGGAGATGAACAGTAATATATTGTGTGTAATGCCTAGAGGATTTGGTCTAAATGTGAGTACTGCTGTTATATTTCTGAACATTGCTACTTGTGCAGGGTTTGTCTGTACCTAATACTTCTGCAATTGTTTCAGTCTGACCAGGTTGTTTGACCAGCTCAAGGCTGCATAGCTATGCATATAATGTTAGGGGGTTTACAGTGTGCTTACCAGACATATTTAGTTTGGTTTTACTGTGTGTCATACTGTGATGATAATCAGTACTCGGTAACACTTCCTGGTGTACGAACCTTTCAACCCTCTGAAACGGGATTAGTTCATACAAACCCTGTAACATCAGCAGCTGTTCCATTGTATAACAGCAACTATTTCAAATAGGGCCATGTTAGTGTGTCTGTGTCCAGGTATGTTAAGGTTTCAGCAGATGTTGTACAGTAGTTGAATAACTGGTTATGGTATGACAGTATGTATTGATGTAATTATTTTGGTTGTGGGGTAGATGTTGGTGGGTGTACATTGCACATGCAGGTATGTAGGAACCCCTTTTATACAATGTCTATATGTGTGTGGGTGTTCTTTCCCTATGTGAATACCTATCCCTTAGTGGACTAATACTATGGTAATTGCAGGCTGATTCATTAAGGCACTGTTAAATGCTTCCTGTATAGCATGCAGGTACTGTTAGTCCTTTAATCCTTTTGGCAATACATCGGAATATAATAAAGTTTTGCAAAATGAAAGCTGTATGTGTATTTCTTAGGTTCATAGGTTCATAGGTAGGTACTAGGCTATTGGCCCTAGGGCCTATATAAGCCTAGCCAAATGGTACCCTGGCTTTTGCCTCCCAAGAAAATTATTTTCCTGTGCCCCTGTCAAGCAGAGCCACAGAAGTGATCCCCGGGGTGAATTTCCTTTCTCCCATCCATTCATCAAGATTTTTCTTGAAGAGTGCTAATGAGGAGCTTTGTTTGATATAGATAGGTAGTTTGTTCCAGAGTATGGGAAGTCTCTGAGACAGGAATCTATCCCTCCAGCATGTTCTGTTTATTGTGGTGACAAGGTTTAGGTCCCTAGGGTGTGTAGCTCAGAGGGATTGGGATTTCTTCATGTGGAACATGTCCAACAGCTCTGGGTTTGACATAGCTTTGTATGTTAGGCAGAGATCGCCTCTGAGTAGGCGATATGCGATAGACTAAAGCTGGAGTTTTTTGAGATGGTCTGCATAGGGCATCTGTTTGAGGCCAGTAATCCTCTTTGTGAGGTATTTCTGTGGCCTTTCCAGTTGTTGTAGATGTCCTGTGAGGTACATACCAAAAGGGGCATTGTACTCTATAACGGGTCTAATGAGTGATGAGTAGAGGGGAACAATGACCTCTTTTTTCCTGGATGAGAAACCTTTTGTGATTAGGTGTGCCATGTAGAAGGATTTCCTGACTACTGTGGCAATGTGATTATCAAAGGAGAGACTACTGTCCACCTGTGTCCCAAGGTCTCTTATCACACTTATGGTGTTAAGCAGACTACCGCCTATGTGATAGTTCATGGGTACAGAGGTTTTACCAAAATGGATGACAATGCACTTTTTGGCATTGAGCTTGAGGCCATGGCTTTGACACCAGGCATCTGTCTCAGTGAGGCCCTTTTGTAGGATGTCCACATCGTTAGGAGATTTGATTATGCCTCCTAGTTTGCAGTCATCTGCGAACTTTGTTAGCCAAAGACCTTCTGTGTTAGCCTGTACTTCAGAGAAGTAGATACCAAACAGGGGAGGACTTAGGACTAAACCCTGTGGTACTCCACTTGTCACTGGTCTGAAGTTGGATTTAGAGTCTGCTAATTTCACAGTGTGGGTTCGGTCAGTGAGCCTGTTGGAAACTCATCTTGTGACATAGGGATTTATACCTAGTTTAGTGAGTTTGTCTATAATTCCAGAGTGGAGGATGGTGTTGAAAGCCTTAGCGAGATCTAGATAGGCTGTGTGTACCACCTTACCCTCATCTACAGCTTTGGTGACCGCTTCAAAGAAGTCTATCAGGTTTAGAAGACATGATCTGCCTTTTACAAACCCGAACTGGGTAGGGTCAAGAGTTTGGGGATTACCAATGTCATTGTTTATAAGTTCCATGATGATACGCTCCATAGCCTTGCAGACCAGGCTCGTCAGGCTAATGGGGCAGTAGTAGCCAGGGTACGTGGTGGCTTTCCCTTTGTGGAGTGGGATAACCTTTGCTGTGCACCATTCAGTAGGCACAAATCCTGAGGTGAGGCTATGATTGAACATGGTACTTAGGTGGGGTGCCAGTTCGTTCTGTAGTTCATGTAGAACGCAGCCTGGGAAGTTGTCAGTTCCCATGGATGTTGTGTTCTTGGCTTTGGAGAGTGTGTTTTTTACCTGTGCAGCCATGATTACAGGTACTTTGCATTCTTCTGGTATAGAGAAGGGCCCTTTAGGGGATGAGAGAGAGGTAAAGTTAGCACCGAACCTATCTGCCAGGATGTTGGCAATATCAGTTGGTTCTGTATATTTAGTGCCATTGTGCTGTAACTCAGAGCAGATCTGAGTGTTGCCATTGAGATTCTTGACATAGCTATAGAATGCTTTGTGGTTGTCTTTAGAATCAGTGGCAATTTTGTTTTCGTAACTAGCTTTGGAGAATTTTATGAGGGATCTCAGCTTCTTACTGAGGCTGACCACAGAGTTCCTCCAATCATGCTATTTTACTCTGTTTTGCAACAGTTTCTTTCTTCTGTTGTAGAGTTTGTTTATAGCAGGGGACCACCAGATTGGCTTCCTTTTTTTGGAGGATAGCATCTTGGTTCTTTTAGAGATTGCATGATCCATGCACTCATGTAAGTGCTTATAAAGTGCAATTGTATATGATTCAGCAGTCGTATCTCTACTGTCCATCAGCATGGGTGTCGTGAAGTTTGCCACTTCTGTCTTAAGAAACGTGAAGTTGGCTTTGGAGAAATTCTTTACGGTGGTTTCCCTAATGGGGGGTGGGGCTGGGATGTGGATGTCTAGGGTGATTTGCTTGTGGTCAGATCTGACCAATGAGGAATTGACCTCTGGTGTGGAACACCGGTTGCCCATGTTGGTAATGACCAGGTCTAGGATATTGCTGCCCCTGGTGGGGGTGTGGATAAGTTGATCCAAGGCATTAGAATTTATGAACTCCAGAAAATTTTGAGCACAAGAGTTGGTACATGAGTAGTTTTCCCAGTTAATGGTGGGGTAGTTGAAATCGCCCATTATTAGGGTGTTAGGTTGTACCCTAATATTTTCCAGTGTATCAAGAAATGAGGAGTTGGAATCCTGGGGCATGGTGGGGGATCTGTATCAAGCTACAATTTGCATTGCGGTCTTGCCCAGAGTTAGTTGCACTTGAATAATCTCAGATGCATTATGCTGAGCAACTAGCCTGGAAGTGTGGATATCCTTAATGAATATTGACACGCCTCCGGCTTTAGTGCTTCGGTCCAAATTAGGTGGCCAAAAGGTGTGGTATGAATTATAGCCTGGTAATGCAAGGGTGGTTTCTGGAGCCTTGAACCAGGTCTCTGTCACTGCACAGATGTCGATGTTCTCCATTTTAAGGAGTGCCTCGAGTGAGTGCATTTTGAGGTTTAGACTTCTAGCATTGAGTAGCATTACCCTCAGATTTTGCTTGCTTGTACCTGTTACAGTGGTAAATTTGTCATTTAAATCTTGACTAAAAAAAGGCACTATAGGGGTGGCAAGAGCCTTAGCCAGTATCCAGAATCCCAAGGATGACAGGTGCAGGCCATCTCTGGCAAAGCATAGTGGTTTGTCGATCATATCATCTCAGGCAGACAGGTACTGGATCTGCATAGAATGACACCAGAAGCTTAGCCAATTGTTGAAGTCAATCATTTTG
This sequence comes from Protopterus annectens, assembly GCF_019279795.1. Lineage (NCBI taxonomy): Eukaryota > Metazoa > Chordata > Ceratodontiformes > Protopteridae > Protopterus > Protopterus annectens. The sequence goes on from NC_056726.1 coordinate 1,335,724,295, forward strand.
TCCTTGTACTGTGGTATCATTCTGGGTGATGGCAGGATGCTACACAGGGCTAGGGTCATACCTGCCTGGGCTACAAGATCAGAAAGCTCCTCCATGTCTCTTTTCATGTAGTCCAGGGAGGTACATCTCAGGTCATTCACACCAACATGGACAATGACAGAGTCATATTTGTACTTGCTGTGGAGTGACTGGAGTGCATGCATTATGTGGCAGATCCTGGCATCTGACAGGCAGCTGACAGTGACTTTCTCCTTGTTTAGCCTGGTGAGTGGAACATCAGTGTGCCTGACTATAGTGTCACCTATGACTAGAGAGTTAGGTACGTTGTTATGTCTTATGGGCTGTGGTTGAGTGGCACACTGAGTTTGTGGGCTATGTGTCATTTGGGTTGTGTTGGGGGGTGGAGGTTGATTACGTTTCTGCTTTGGAGGTCCTTGTTGCTTGGGTAAATTTTTTTTGAGAGCCTCCACAAATGTAGGTGTGTGTTTTGTGTTTCTATGTGTGTGTTTTGGTGGTGTAGGTTTTGAGGGACTATTTGATGAGTGTGGTGTGGTGCAAGTGTTTACCTTCTCCTCTTGACTGTCTAGTCCAGTTTTGGGTGAAGAGAGCTTTGCTTCCAGTTTGGTTATATAAGTGCATCTCTCACAGGTTGTAGTGTTGGGTGGTAGGAGGAGAGGGTTGTCTGTGTACATGAGGCAATTGCTGCATTGCCTCAAGATGCCCAGACTAATCAGGTAGACAGGAGAAAACATCGGGAGCTGACCCTTAGACATGCCTGGATAACTGCTTATTTATTAAGTACTAAAAACTGTTTTCCTCTAGACAAGTGAGGAAAGTTGAGTGCTGTAGTAATTTGTAGCTTATTTAGTGCCTACAATGAGTTCTGAACAAGTGCTGAGCTCAAAGAAACAAATTTGAGGGTCGAAACTAGAAAAACGGCTAGTTCTAAGAAACAAAATTAAGCTAGAAGGTTTCCCTCCAACACAGAAAGGCTTGAGGGCTCAGAAGCTTATAAACAGTCCTGGATACAGCAAATCTGTATCTGGACTAGACAACTTATAGGAAAGGCAGGAAACAAGCTTAGAATTTTTTTTTTGTAAAGTGGAAAGGGGAAAGGAGGAGCAGAAGCAAACTGGGTTGGCCTTCTCAAATGTTCTCCCTGGAATAGGTAGAATGAAGTAATGACACTAGAATGGGAAGAGTGTCCCAGATCAAATGTACAGTAGGGGTGGGCAACTGCAAAGCCACCAAGTATAAAAACAGGATACCAAGATGGAGGGAGAGTGGGAAAAAATCAGAAAAAACAAACCCAATCAGATGCATAACAATTGCCAAAAATTCTACTTAATACCTCAAATACAGTGAGTAAAATAAAAGTGCTAAAAATAACTCATAAATAAGCAAAAAAACAAGATACTTAATGTTATATCTCTCAGCTTTGTTAGCTGAGAGCCCTTCCTCCAACTTCCTCCAATTAGATCAGTGTGAAATGGCAGAAACAGTCACAAGTTAACTTCTTAAGTAACAAAGTTGAAACCTGAAAAAACTTTAATAAAAGCTTGAAAGAACCAATGAGATGCTTATTCCAAGGCGTAGTCCTGGCACACCCAGCCAGCCAATGACCACAAACAATTCACTCTCACTGAAATGCTCTACTGGACTTGGATAAGCTATGATGACCTGGGACATGTGCTCAGACACACAGCCTCAATGAACAAACAACCAGGTCCAGAACACAAGCCTGAGTATGGACAATGCTACACTACCAATACTACTTAGGTAGAAAAAAACTTCAGAAATGTTTAATCAGATAAAGGATCAAGGAGACTCTAGAGAATGCTTTTAAATGCAAATAAGTTATAAGATACATTCCTAGCAGGAAATCAGAACAAACAAACACAACCAGATGCTTAACAATTGTTGAAAATTCTACTTAATACCTCACACACAGTGAGTAAAATAAAAGTGCTATAAATAACTCAAAAATAAGCAAAAAACAGGATACTTAATGTTATATATCTCAGCTTCGTTAGCTCAGAGCCCTTCCTCCGACTTCCTCCAATTAGCTCAGTGTGAAATGGCAGAAAGAGTTACAAGTTAACTTCTTAAGTAACAAAGTTGAAACCTGAAACAACTTTAAAAAAATCTTGAAAGAATCAATGAGGTGCTTATTCCAAGGCGTACTCCAGGCAAGCCAGTCAGCCAATGGCCACAAAATAATTCACTCTCACTGAAATGCTATACTGGCCTTCGCTAAGCTATGATGACCTGGGACATGTGCTCAGACAAACAGCCTCTATTAACAAACAACCAGGCCCAAAACACAAGCCTGAGTATGGACAATGTAACACTACCAACACTACTTAGGTATAAAAAACTGCAGAAATGTTTAAACAGATAAAGGATCAAGGAGACTCTAGAGAATGCTTTTAAATGCAAATCAGTTATATATTACACTCCTGGCAGAAAATCAAAACAAACAAACCCAACCAGATGCTTAACAAATGTAGAAAATCCTACTTAATACCTCAAACACCGTGAGTAAAATAAAAGTGCTATAAATAACTCAGAAATAAGCAAAAAACAGGGTACTTAATGTTATCTATATCAGATTCATTAGCTCAGAGCCCTTCATCCGACTTCCTCTGATTAGCTCAGTGCGAAATGGCAGAAACAGTTACAAGTTAACTTCTAAAGTAACAAAGTTGAAACCTGAAACAACTTTAAAAAAATCTTGAAAGAACCAATGAGATTCTTATTCCAAGGCGTAGTCCAGGCAACTCCAGTCAGCCAATGACAACAAACAATTCACTCTCACTGAAATGCTATACTGGCCTTGGCTAAGCTATGATGACCTGGGACATGTGTTCAGACACACAGCCTCTACTAACAAACAACCAGACCAAATAAACAAGCATGAGTATGGACAACGCTACACTACCAACACTACTTAGGTAGAAAAAACTGCAGAAATGTTTAAACAGATAATGGATCAAGGTGACTACAGAGAAAAGATTTGTTAGTTCAGAGCTCTTCCTCCGACTTCCTTCAATTAGCTCAGTGTGAAATGGCAGAAACAGTCACAAGTTAACTTCTTAAGTAGCAAAGTTGAAGCCTGAAACAACTTTAAAAAAAGCTTGAAAAAAAACAATGAGGTGCCTATTCCAAGGCGTAGTCCAGGCAACCCCAGTCAGCCAATGACCACAAACAATTCACTCTCACTGAAATGCTATATTGGCCTTGGCTAAGCTATGATGACCTGGGACATGTGCTCAGACACACAGCCTCTACTAACAAACAACCAGGCCCAAAACACAAGCCTGAGTATGGACAAAGCTAGACTACCAACACTACTTAGGTAGAAAAAACTGCAGAAATGTTTAAACAGATAAAGGATGAGGGAGACTCTAGTGAATGCTTTTAAATGCAACCAAGTTATAAGATACACTCCTAGCAGGAAATCAGAACAAACAAACCAAACCAGATGCTTAACAATTGTAGAAAATTCTAATTAATACCTCACACACAGTGAGTAAAGTAAAAGTGCTATAAATAACTCAGAAATAAGCAAAAAACAGGATACTTAATGTTATATATCTCTGATTCGTTAGAGCAGAGCCTTTCCTCTGACTTCCTTCAATTAGCTCAGTGTGAAATGGCAGGAACAGTCACAAGTTAACTTCTTAAGTAACAAAGTTGAAACCTGAAGCAACTTTAAAAAAAAGTTTGAAAGAACCAATGAGGTGCTTATTCCAAGGCATGGTCCAGGCAACCCCAGTCAGCCAATGACCACAAAGAATTTACTCATACTGAAATGCTATTTTGGCCTTGGCTAAGCTATGATGACCTGAGACATGTGCTCAGACAAACAGCCTCTACTAACAAACAACCTGGCCCAAAACACAAGCCTGAGTATGGACAAAGCTACACTACCAACAGTACTTAGGTAGAAAAAAACTGCAGAAATGTTTAAACTGATAATGGATCAAGGAGACTCTAGAGAATGCTTTTAAATGCAAACAAGATATATAATACACTCCTAGCAGGAAATCAAAACAAACAAACCAAATCAGATGCTTAACAATTCTAGAAAATTCTACGTAATACCTCACACACAGTGAGTAAAATAAAAGTACTATAAATAACTCAGAAATAAACAAAAAACAGGATACTTAATGTTATATATCTCAGATTCGTTAGCTCAGAGCCCTTCCTCCAACTTCCTTCGATTAGCTCAGTGTGAAATGGCAGAAACAGTCACAAGTTAACTTCTTAAGTAACAAAGTTGAAACCTGAAACAACTTTAAAAAAATCTTGAAAGAACCAATGAGGTGTTTATTCCAAGGCATAGTCCAGGCAATCCCAGTCAGCCATTGACTACAAACAATTCACTCTCACTGAAATGCTATACTGGCCTTGGCTAAGCTATGATGACCTGAGATATGTGCTCAGACAAACAGCCTCTACTAACAAACAACCAGGCCCAAAACACAAGCCTGAGTATGGCCAATGCTACACTACCAACACTACTTAGGTAGTGAAAACTGCAGAAATATTTAAACAGATAAAAGATCAAGGAGACTCTAGAGAAAGCTTTTAAATGCAAACAAGTTATATGATACACTCCTAGCAGGAAATCAGAACAAAAAACCCAACCAGATGCTTAACAATTGTAGAAAATTCTACTTAATACCTCACACACAGTGAGTAAAATAAAAGTGCTATAAAAACTCAGAAATAAGCAAAAAACAGGATACTTAATGTTATACATATCAGATTCATTAGCTCAGAGCCCTTCATCTGACTTCTTCCGATTAGCTCAGTGTGAAATGGCAGAAACAGTTACAAGTTAACTTCTAAAGTAACAAAGTTGAAACCTGAAACAACTTTAAAAAAATCTTGAAAGAACCAATGAGATGCTTATTCCAAGGCGTAGTCCAGGCAACTCCAGTCAGCCAATGGCAACAAACAATTCACTCTCACCGAAATGCTATACTGGCCTTGGATAAGCTATGATGACCCGGGACATGTGTTCAGACACACAGCCTCTACTAACAAACATCCAGGCCCAAAACACAAGCCTGAGTATGGACAAAGCTACACTACCAACACTACTTAGGTAGAAAAAACTGCAGAAATGTTTAAACAAATAATGGATCAAGGTGACTCTAGAGAAAAGATTTGTTAGTTCAGATCCCTTCCTCCGACTTCCTTCAATTAGCTCAGTGTGAAATGGCAGAAACAGTCACAAGTTAACTTCTTAAGTAGCAAAGTTGAAGCCTGAAACAACTTTAAAAAAAGCTTGAAAGAACCAATGAGGTGCCTATTCCAAGGCGTAGTCCAGGCAACCCCAGTCAGCCAATGACCACAAACAATTCACTCTCACTGAAATGCTATATTGGCCTTGGCTAAGCTATGATGACCTGAGACATGTGCTCAGACACACAGCCTCTACTAACAAACATCCAGGCCCAAAACACAAGCCTGAGTATGGACAAAGCTAGACTACCAACACTACTTAGGTAGAAAAAACTGCAGAAATATTTAAACAGATAAAGGATGAGGGAGACTCTAGTGAATGCTTTTAAACGCAACCAAGTTATATGATACACTCCTAGCAGGAAATCAGAACAAACAAACCAAACCAGATGCTTAACAATTGCAGAAAATCCTACTTAATACCTCACACACAGTGAGTAAAATAAAAGTGTTATAAATAACTCAGACATAAGCAAAAAACAGGATACTTAATGTTATATATCTCTGATTCATTAGCTCAGAGCCTTTCCGCTGACTTCCTCCAATTAGCTCAGTGTGAAATGGCAGGAACAGTCACAAGTTAACTTCTTAAGTAACAAAGTTGAAACCTGAAGCAACTTTAAAAAAAAGTTTGAAAGAACCAATGAGGTGCTTATTCCAAGGCATAGTCCAGGCAACCCCAGTCAGCCAATGACCACAAAGAATTTACTCATACTGAAATGCTATTTTGGCCTTGGCTAAGCTATGATGACCTGAGACATGTGCTCAGACAAACAGCCTCTACTAACAAACAACCAGGCCCAAAACACAAGCCTGAGTATGGAAAAAGCTACACTACCAACAGTACTTAGGTAGAAAAAAACTGCAGAAATGTTTAAACTGATAATGGATCAAGGAGACTCTAGAGAATGCTTTTAAATGCAAACAAGTTATATGATACACTCCTAGCAGTAAATCAAAACAAACAAACCAAACCAGATGCTTAGCAATTCTAGAAAATTCTACGTAATACCTCACACACAGTGAGTAAAATAAAAGTACTATAAATAACTCAGAAACAAACAAAAAACAGGATACTTAATGTTATATATCTCAGATTCGTTAGCTCAGATCCCTTCCTCCAACTTCCTTCGATTAGCTCAGTGTGAAATGGCAGAAACAGTCACAAGTTAACTTCTTAAGTAGCAAAGTTGAAACCTGAAACAATTTTAAAAAAATCTTGAAAGAACTAATGAGGTGCTTATTCCAAGGCATAGTCCAGGCAATCCCAGTCAGCCATTGACTACAAACAATTCACTCTCACTGAAATGCTATACTGGCCTTGGCTAAGCTATGATGACCTGGGATATGTGCTCAGACAAACAGCCTCTACTAACGAACAACAAGGCCCAAAACACAAGCCTGAGTATGGCCAATGCTACACTACCAACACTACGTAGGTAGTGAAAACTGCAGAAATATTTAAACAGATAAAAGATCAAGGAGACTCTAGAAAATGCTTTTAAATGCAAACAAGTTATATGATACAATCCTAGCAGGAAATCAGAACAAAAAACCCCAACCAGATGCTTAACAATTGTAGAAAATTCTACTTAATACCTCACACACACTGAGTAAAATAAAAGTGCTATAAAAAACTCAGAAATAAGCAAAAAACAGGATACTTAATGTTATATATATCAGATTCATTAGCTCAGAGCCGTTCATCCGACTTCCTCCGATTAGCTCAGTGTGAAATGGCAGAAACAGTTACAAGTTAACTTCTAAAGTAACAAAGTTGAAACCTGAAACAACTTTAAAAAAATCTTGAAAGAACCAATGAGATGCTTATTCCAAGGCGTAGTCCAGGCAATTACAGTCAGCCAATGGCAACAAACAATTCACTCTCACTGAAATGCTATACTGGCCTTGGATAAGCTATGATGACCCGGGACATGTGTTCAGACACACAGCCTCTACTAACAAACAACCAGGCCAAAAACACAAGCCTGAATATGGACAATGCTACACTACCAACACTACTTAGGTAGAAAAAACTGCAGAAATGTTTAAACAAATAATGGATCAAGGTGACTCTAGAGAAAAGATTTGTTAGTTCAGATCCCTTCCTCCGACTTCCTTCAATTAGCTCAGTGTGAAATGGCAGAAACAGTCACAAGTTAACTTCTTAAGTAGCAAAGTTGAAGCCTGAAACAACTTTAAAAAAAGCTTGAAAGAACCAATGAGGTGCCTATTCCAAGGCTTAGTCCAGGCAACCCCAGTCAGCCAATGACCACAAACAATTCACTCACACTGAAATGCTATATTGGCCTTGGCTAAGCTATGATGACCTGGGACATGTGCTCAGACACACAGCCTCTACTAACAAACAACCAGGCCCAAAACACAAGCCTGAGTATGGACAAAGACTACCAACACTACTTAGGTAGAAACAACAGCAGAAATGTTTAAACAGATAAAGGATGAGGGAGACACTAGAGAATGCTTTTAAATGCAACCAAGTTATATGATACACTCCTAGCAGGAAATCAGAACAAATAAACCAAACCAGATGCTTAACAATTGTAGAAAATTCTACTTAATACCTCACACACAGTGAGTAAAATAAAAGTGCTATAAATAACTCAGAAATAAGTAAAAAACAGGATAATTAATGTTATATATCTCAGATTCGTTAGCTCAGAGCCTTTCCTCTGACTTCCTTCAATTAGCTCAGTGTGAAATGGCAGGAACAGTCACAAGTTAACTTCTTAAGTAACAAAGTTGAAACCTGAAGCAACTTTAAAAAGAAGTTTGAAAGAACCAATGAGGTGCTTATTCCAAGGCATAGTCCAGGCAACCCCATTCAGCCAATGACCACAAAGAATTTCCACTTACTGAAATGCTATTTTGGCCTTGGCTAAGCTATGATGACCTGAGACATGTGCTCAGACAAACAGCCTCTACTAACAAACAACCAGGCCCAAAACACAAGCCTGAGTATGGACAAAGCTACACTACCAACAGTACTTAGGTAGAAAAAAACTGCAGAAATGTTTAAAGTGATAATGGATCAAGGAGACTCTAGAGAATGCTTTTAAATGCAAACAAGTTATATGATACACTCCTAGCAGTAAATCAAAACAAACAAACCAAACCAGATGCTTAGCAATTCTAGAAAATTCTACGTAATACCTCACACACAGTAAGTAAAATAAAAGTACTATAAATAACTCAGAAACAAACAAAAAACAGGATACTTACTGTTATATATCTCAGATTCGTTAGCTCAGATCCCTTCCTCCAACTTCCTTCGATTAGCTCAGTGTGAAATGGCAGAAACAGTCACAAGTTAACTTCTTAAGTAGCAAAGTTGAAACCTGAAACAACTTTAAAAAAATCTTGAAAGAACCAATGAGGTGCTTATTCCAAGGCATAGTCCAGGCAATCCCAGTCAGCCATTGACTACAAACAATTCACTCTCACTGAAATGCTATACTGGCCTTGGCTAAGCTATGATGACCTGGGATATGTGCTCAGACAAACAGCCTCTACTAACGAACAACAAGGCCCAAAACACAAGCCTGAGTATGGCCAATGCTACACTACCAACACTACGTAGGTAGTGAAAACTGCAGAAATATTTAAACAGATAAAAGATCAAGGAGACGCTAGAAAATGCTTTTAAATGCAAACAAGTTATATGATACAATCCTAGCAGGAAATCAGAACAAAAAACCCCAACCAGATGCTTAACAATTGTAGAAAATTCTACTTAATACCTCACACACACTGAGTAAAATAAAAGTGCTATAAAAAACTCAGAAATAAGCAAAAAACAGGATACTTAATGTTATATATATCAGATTCATTAGCTCAGAGCCGTTCATCCGACTTCCTCTGATTAGCTCAGTGTGAAATGGCAGAAACAGTCACAAGTTAACTTTTTAAGTAACAAAGCTGATAACTGAAACAACTTTAAAAATCATGAAAGAACAAATGAGATGCTTATTCCAAGGCGTAGTCCAGGCAATTCCAGTCAGCCAATGGCAACAAACAATTCACTCTCACTGAAATGCTATACTGGCCTTGGATAAGCTATGATGACCCGGGACATGTGTTCAGACACACAGCCTCTACTAACAAACAACCAGGCCAAAAACACAAGCCTGAATATGGACAATGCTACACTACCAACACAACTTAGGTAGAAAAAACTGCAGAAATGTTTAAACAAATAATGGATCAAGGTGACTCTAGAGAAAAGATTTGTTAGTTCAGATCCCTTCCTCCGACTTCCTTCAATTAGCTCAGTGTGAAATGGCAGAAACAGTCACAAGTTAACTTCTTAAGTAGCAAAGTTGAAGCCTGAAACAACTTTAAAAAAAAGCTTGAAAGAACCAATGAGGTGCCTATTCCAAGGCTTAGTCCAGGCAACCCCAGTCAGCCAATGACCACAAACAATTCACTCTCACTGAAATGCTATATTGGCCTTGGCTAAGCTATGATGACCTGGGACATGTGCTCAGACACACAGCCTCTACTAACAAACAACCAGGCCCAAAACACAAGCCTGAGTATGGACAAAGACTACCAACACTACTTAGGTAGAAACAACAGCAGAAATGTTTAAACAGATAAAGGATGAGGGAGACACTAGAGAATGCTTTTAAATGCAACCAAGTTATATGATACACTCCTAGCAGGAAATCAGAACAAACAAACCAAACCAGATGCTTAACAATTGCAGAAAATCCTACTTAATACCTCACACACAGTGAGTAAAATAAAAGTGCTATAAATAACTCAGAAATAAGCAAAAAACAGGATACTTAATGTTATATATCTCTGATTCATTAGCTCAGAGCCTTTCCTCTGACTTCCTCCAATTAGCTCAGTGTGAAATGGCAGGAACAGTCACAAATTAACTTCTTAAGTAACAAAGTTGAAACCTGAAGCAACTTTAAAAAAAAGTTTGAAAGAACCAATGAGGTGCTTATTCCAAGGCATAGTCCAGGCAACCCCAGTCAGCCAATGACCACAAAGAATTTACTCATACTGAAATGCTATTTTGGCCTTGGCTAAGCTATGATGACCTGAGACATGTGCTCAGACAAACAGCCTCTACTAACAAACAACCAGGCCCAAAACACAAGCCTGAGTATGGACAAAGCTACACTACCAACAGTACTTAGGTAGAAAAAAACTGCAGAAATGTTTAAACTGATAATGGATCAAGGAGACTCTAGAGAATGCTTTTAAATGCAAACAAGTTATATGATACACTCCTAGCAGGAAATCAGAACAAACAAACCAACCAGTTGCTTAACAATTCTAGAAAATTCTACGTAATACCTCACACACAGTGAGTAAAATAAAAGTACTATAAATAACTCAGAAATAAACAAAAAACAGGATACTTAATGTTATATATCTCAGATTCGTTAGCTCAGAGCCCTTCCTCCAACTTCCTTTGATTAGCTCAGTGTGAAATGGCAGAAACAGTCACAAGTTAACTTCTTAAGTAACAAAGTTGAAACCTGAAACAACTTTAAAAAAATCTTGAAAGAACCAATGAGGTGCTTATTCCAAGGCATAGTCCAGGCAATCCCAGTCAGCCATTGACTACAAACAATTCACTCTCACTGAAATGCTATACTGGCCTTGGCTAAGCTATGATGACCTGGGATATGTGCTCAGACAAACAGCGTCTACTAACAAACAACCAGGCCGAAAACACAAGCCTGAGTATGAACAATGCTACACTACCAACACTACTTAGGTAGAAAAAACTGCAGAAATGTTTAAACAGATAAAGGATCAAGGAGACTCTAGAGAATGCTTTTAAATCCAAACAAGTTATATGATACACTCCTAGCAGAAAATCAGAAGAAAAAAAAACCCAACCAGATGCTTAACAATTGTAGAAAATTCTGCTTAATACCTCACACACAGTGAGTAAAATAAAACTGCTATAAGTAACTCAGAAATAAGCAAAAAACAGGATACGTAATGTTATATATCTCAGATTTGTTAGCGCAGAGCCCTTCCTCTGACTTCCTCCAATTAGCTCAGTGTAAAATGGCAGAAAGAATCACAAGTTAACTTCTTAAGTAACAAAGCTGAAAACTGCAACAACTTTAAAAAAGCTTGAAAGAACCAATGAGGTGCTTATTCCAAGGCGTAGTCCAGGCAACCCCAGTCCACCAATGACCACAAAAAATTCTCTCTCACTGAAATGCTATACTGGCCTTGGCTTAGCTATGATGACCTGGGACATGTGCTCAGACACACATCCTCTACTAAGAAACAACCAGGCCCAAAGCACAAGCCTGAGTATGGACAAAGCTAAACTATCAACACTACTTAGGTAGAAAAAACTGCAGAAATGTTTAAACAGATAAAGGATTAAGGAGACTCTAGAGAATGATTTTAAATGCAAACAAGTTATATGATACACTCCTAGCAGGAAATCAGAACAAACAAACCCAACCAGATGCTTAACAATTGTAGAAAATTCTACTTAATACCTCACACACAGTGAGTAAAATAAAAGTATTATAAATAACTCAGAAATAAGCAAAAAACAGGATACTTAATGTTATATATCTCAGATTCATTAGCTCAGAGCACTTCCTCCGACTTCCTTCGATTAGCTCAGTGTGAAATGGTAGAAACAGTCACAAGTTAACTTCTTAAGTAACAAAGTTCAAACCTGAAGAAACTTTTAAAAAATCTAGAAAGAACCAATGAGGTGCATATTCCAAGGCATAGTTCTGGCAACCCCAGTCAGCCAATGACCACAAAGAATTTACTCTTACTGAAATGCTATTCTGGCCTTGGCTAAGCTATGATGACCTGGGACGTGCTCAGACAAACAGCCTCTAATAACAAACAACCAGGCCCAAAACACAAGCATGAGTATGGACAAAGCTACATTACCAACACTACATAGGTAGAAAAAGCTGCAGAAATGTTTAAACAGATAAAGGATCAAGGAGACTCTAGAAAATGCTTTTAAATGCAAACAAGTTATATTATACACTCCTAGCAGGAAATCAGAACAAACAAACACAACCAGATGCTTAAAAATTGTAGAAAATTCTACTTAATACCTCAAACACAGTGAGTAAAAACAAAGTGCTATAAATAACTCAGAAATAAGCAAAAAACAGGATACTTAATGTTATATATCTCAGATTCGTTAGCTCAGAGCCCTTCCTCCGACTTCCTCCGATTAGCTCAGTGTGAAATGGCAGAAACAGTCATAAGTTAACTTCTTAAGTAACAAAGTTGAAACCTGAAACAACTTTAAAAAAAGTTTGAAAGAACCAATTAGGTGCTTATTCCAAGGCATAGTCCAGGCAACCCCAGACAGCCAATGACCACAAATAATTTCCACTTACTGAAATGCTATTCTGGCCTTGGCTAAGCTATGATGACCTGAGACATGTGCTCAGACAAACAACCTCTACTAACAAACAACCAGGCCCAAAACACAACCCTGAGTATGGACAAAGCTACAATATCAACAGTACTTAGGTAGAAAAAAAATGCAGAAATGTTTAAACTGATAACGGATCAAGGAGACTCTAGAGAATGCTTTTAAATGCAAACAAGTTATATGATACACTCCTAGCAGGAAATCAGAACAAACAAACCAACCAGTTGCTTAACAATTCTAGAAAATTCTACGTAATACCTCACACACAGTGAGTAAAATAAAAGTACTATAAATAACTCAGAAATAAACAAAAAACAGGATACTTAATGTTATATATCACAGATTAGTTAGCTCAGAGCCCTTCCTCCAACTTCCTTTGATTAGCTCAGTGTGAAATGGCAGAAACAGTCACAAGTTAACTTCTTAAGTAACAAAGTTGAAACCTGAAACAACTTTAAAAAGCTTGAAAGAACCAATGAGGTGCTTTTTCCATGGCATAGTCTGGGCAACCCCAGTCAGCCAATGACCACAAACAATTTACTCTCACTGAAATGCTATACTTCACTTTGTGAAGCTATGATGACCTGGGATATGTGCTCAGACAAACAGCCTCTACAAACAAGCAATTAGATCCATAACACAAGCCTCAGTATGGACAATGCTACACTACCAACACTACTTAAGTAGAAAAAACTGCAGAAATGTTTAAACAGATAAAGGATCAAGGAGACTCTAGAGAATGCTTTTAAATGCAAAAAAGTTATATGATACACTCCTAGCAGGAAATCAGAACAAACAAACCCAACCAGATGCTTAACAATTGTAGAAAATTCTACTTAATACCTCACACACAGTGAGTAAAATAAAAGTGCTATAAATAACTCAGAAATAAGCAAAAAACAGGATACTTAATGTTATATATCTCAGATTCATTAGCTCAGAGCCCTTCCTCTGACTTCCTCCAATTAGCTCAGTGTAAAATGGCAGAAACAGTCACAAGTTAACTTCTTAAGTAACAAAGTTGAAACCTGAAACAACTTTAAAAAATCTTGAAAGAACCAATGAGGTGCTTATTCCAAGGTGTAGTCCAGGCAACCCCAGTCAGCCAATGACCACAAACAATTTACTCTCACTGAAATGCTATACTGGCCTTGGCTAAGCTATGATGACCTGGGACATGTGCTCAGACACACAGCCTCTACTAACAAACAACTAGGCCCAAAACACAAGCCTGAGTATGGACAATGCTACACTACCAACACTACTTAGGTAGAAAAAACTGCAGAAATGTTTAAACAGATAATGGATGAACGAGACTCTAGAGAATGATTTTAAATGCAAACAAGTTATATGATACACTCCTAGCAGGAAATCAGAACAAACAAATCCAACCAGATGCTTCACAATTGTAGAAAATTTTACTTAATACCTCACACACAGTGAATTAAATAAAAGTGATATAAATAACTCAGAAATAAGCAAACAACAGGATATTTAATGTTATATATCTCAGATTTGCTACGTCAGAGCCCTTCTTCTGACTTCCTTCAATTAGCTCAGTGTGAAATGGCAGAAACAGTCACAACTTAACTTCTTAAGTAACAAAGTTGAAACCTGAAAAATCTTTTAAAAAAGCTTCAAAGAACCAATGAGTTGCTTAATCCAATGCATAGTCCAGGCAACCCCAGTCAGCCAATGACCACAAACAATTCACTCTCACTGAAATGCTATATTGGCCTTGGCTAAGCTATGATGACCTGAGACATGTGCTCAGACACACAGCCTCTACTAACAAACATCCAGGCCCAAAACACAAGCCTGAGTATGGACAAAGCTAGACTACCAACACTACTTAGGTAGAAAAACTGCAGAAATGTTTAAACAGATAAAGGATCAAGGAGACTCTAGAGAATGCTTTTAAATGCAAACAAGTTATATGATACACTCCTAGCAGGAAATCAGAACAAACAAACCCAACCAGATGCTTAACAATTGTAGAAAATTCTACTTAATACCTCACACACAGTGAGTAAAATAAAAGTGCTATAAATAACTCAGAAATAAACAAAAAACAGGATACTTAATGTTATATATCTCAGATTCATTAGCTCAGAGCCCTTCCTCCGACTTCCTCCAATTAGCTCAGTGTGAAATGGCAGAAACAGTCACAAGTTAACTTCTTGAGTAACAAAGTTGAAACCTGAAACAACTTTAAAAAGCTTGAAGGAGCCAATGAGGTGGTTATTCCAAGGCATAGTCCAGGCAACCCCAGTCAGCCAATGACCACAAACAATTCACTCTCACTGAAATGCTATACTGGCCTTGGCTAAGCTATGATGACCTGAGACATGTGCTCAGACACACAGCCTCTACTAACAAACAACCAGGCCCAAAACACAAGCCTGAGTATGGACAATGCTACACTACCAACACTACTTAGGTAGAAAAAACTGCAGAAATGTTTAAACAGATAAAGGATCAAGGAGACTCTAGAGAATGCTTTTAAATGCAAACAAGTTATATGATACACTCCTAGCAGGAAATCAGAACAAACAAACCCAACCAGATGCTTAACAATTGTAGAAAATTCTACTTAATACCTCACACACAGTGAGTAAAATAAAAGTACTATAAATAACTCAGAAATAAGCAAAAACAGGATACTTAATGTTATATATCTCAGATTCGTTAGCTCAGAGCCCTTCCTCCAACTTCCTCCAATTAGCTCAGTGTGAAATGGCAGAAACAGTCACAAGTTAACTTCTTAAGTAACAAAGTTGAAACCTGAAACAACTTTTAAAAAATCTTGAAAGAACCAATGAGGTGCTTATTCCAAGGCATAGTCCAGGCAACCCCAGTCAGCCAATGACCACAAACAATTCACTCTCACTGAAATGCTATACTGGCCTTGGCTAAGCTATGATGACCTGAGACATGTGCTCAGACACACAGCCTCTACTAACAAACAACTAGGCCCAAAACACAAGCCTGAGTATGGACAATGCTACACTACAAACACTACTTAGGTAGAAAAACTGCAGAAATGTTTAAACAGATAAAGGATCAAGGAGACTCTAGAGAATGCTTTTAAATGCAAACAAGTTATATGATACACTCCTAGCAGGAAATCAGAACAAACAAACCCAACCAGATGCTTAACAATTGTAGAAAATTCTACTTAATACCTCACACACAGTGAGTAAAATAAAAGTGCTATAAATAACTCAGAAATAAGCAAAAACAGGATACTTAATGTTATATATCTCAGATTTGTTAGCTCAGAGCCCTTCCTCTGACTTCCTCCAATTAGCTCAGTGTGAAATGGCAGAAACAGTCACAAGTTAACTTCTTAAGTAACAAAGTTGAAACCTGAAACAACTTTAAAAAAGCTTGAAAGAACCAATGAGGTGCTTATTCCAAGGCATAGTCCAGGCAACCCCAGTCAGCCAATGACCACAAACAATTCACTCTCACTGAAATGCTATACTGGCCTTGGCTAAGCTATGATGACCTGGGACATGTGCTCAGACACACAGCCTCTACTAACAAACAACCAGGCCCAAAACACAAGCCTGAGTATGGACAAAGCTACACTACCAACACTACTTAGGTAGAAAAAACTGCAGAAATGTTTAAACAGATAAAGGATCAAGGAGACTCTAGAGAATGATTTTAAATGCAAACAAGTTATATGATGCACTCCTAGCAGGAAATCAGAACAAACAAACCTAACCAGATGCTTAACAATTGTAGAAAATTCTACTCAATACGTTACACACAGTGAGTAAAATAAAAGTGCTATAAATAACTCAGAAATAAGCAGAAAAGAGGATACTTGATGTTATATATCTCAGATTCAATAGCTCAGATCCCTTCCTCCGACTTCCTTCAATTAGCTCAGTGTGAAATGGCAGAAACAGTCACAAGTTAACTTCTTAAGTAACAAAGTTGATGCCTGAAACAACTTTAAAAATCATGAAAGAACAAACGAGATGCTTATTCCAATGCGTAATCCAGGCAACCCCAGTCGGCGGCCAATGACCACAAACAATTCACTCTCACTGAAATGCTATACTGGCCTTCGCTAAGCTATGATGGCCTGGGACATGTGCTCAGACACACAGCCTCTACTAACATACAACTATGCCCAAAACACAAGCCTGAATATGGACAATGCTACACTACCAAGACTATTTAGGTAGAAAAAACTGCAGAAATGTTTAAACAGATAAAGGATCAAGGAGACTCTAGAGAATGCTTTTAAATGCAAACAAGTTATATGATACACTCCTAGCAGGAAATCAGAACAAATAAACCCAACCAGATGCTTAACAATTGTAGAAAATTCTACTTAATACCTCACACACAGTGAGTAAAATAAAAGTGCTATAAATAGCTCAGAAATAAGCAAAAAAATAGGATACTTAATGTTATATATCACAGATTATTTAGCTCAGAGCCCTTCCTCCGACTTCCTCCAATTAGCTCAGTGTGAAATGGCAGAAACAGTCACAAGTTAACTTCTTAAGTAACAAAGTTGAAACCTGAAACAACTTTAAAAAAGCTTGAAAGAACCAATGAGGTGCTTATTCCAAGGCATAGTCCAGGCAACCCCAGTCAGCCAATGACCACAAACAATTCATTCTCACTGAAATGCTATACTGGCCTTGGCTAAGCTATGATGACCTGGGACATGTGCTCAGACACACAGCCTATACTAACAAACAACCAGGCCCAAAGCACAAGCCTGAGTATGGACAATGCTACACTACCAACACTACTTAGGTAGAAAAAACTGCAGAAATGTTTAACCAGATAAAGGATCAAGGAGACTCTACAGAATGCTTTTAAATGCAAACAAGTTATATGATACACTCCTAGCAGGAAATCAGAACAAACAAACCCAACCAGATGCTTCACAATTGTAGAAAATTCTACTTAATACCTCACACACAGTGAGTAAAATAAAAGTGCTATAAATAACTCAGAAATAAGCAAAAAACAGGATACTTAATGTTATATATCTCAGATTCTTTACGTCAGAGCCCTTCCTCTGACTTCCTTCGATTAGCTCAGTGTGAAATGGCAGAAACAGTCACAACTTAACTTCTTAAGTAACAAAGTTGAAACCTGAAACAACTTTAAAAAAAGCTTGAAAGAACCAATGAGTTGCTTATTCCAATGCATAGTCCAGGCAACCCCAGTCAGCCAATGACCACAAACAATTCACTCTCACTGAAATGCTATACTGGCCTTGGCTACGCTATGATGACCTGGGACATGTGCTCAGACACAAAGCCTCTACTAACAAACAACTAGGCCCAAAATACAAGCCTGAGTATGGACAATGCTACACTACCAACACTACTTAGGTAGAAAAACTGCAGAAATGTTTAAACAGATAAAGGATCAAAGAGACTCTAGAGAATGCTTTTAAATGCAAACAAGTTATATGATGCACTCCTAGCAGGAAATCAGAACAAACAAACCCAACCAGATGCTTAACAATTGTAGAAAATTCTACTTAATACCTCACACACAGTGAGTAAAATAAAAGTGCTATAAATAACTCAAAAATAAGAAAAAAACAGGATACTTAATGTTAAATTCCTCAGATTCGTTAGCACAGATCCCTTCCTCTGACTTCCTCAGATTAGCTCCGTGTGAAATGGCAGAAACAGTCACAAGTTAACTTCTTGAGTAACAAAGTTGAAACCTGAAACAACTTTAAAAAAAGCTTGAAGGAGCCAATGAGGTGGTTATTCCAAGGCATAGTCCAGGCAACCCCAGTCGGCTAATGACCACAAACAATTCACTCTCACTGAAATGCTATACTGGCCTTGGCTTAGCTATGATGACCTGGGACATGTGCTCAGACACACAGCCTCTACTAACAAACAACCAGGCCCAAAACACAAGCCGGAGTATGGACAAAGCTAGACTACCAACAGTACTTAGGTAGAAAAAACTGCAGAAATGTTTAAACAGATAAAGGATCAAGGAGACTCTAGAGAATGCTTTTAAATGCAAACAAGTTATATGATACACTCCTAGCAGGAAATCAGAACAAACAAACCCAACCAGATGCTTAACAATTGTAGAAAATTCTACTTAATACCTCACACACAGTGAGTAAAATAAAAGTGCTATAAATAACTCAGAAATAAGCAAAAAACAGGATACTTAATGTTATATATCTCAGATTCATTACGTCAGAGCCCTTCCTCCGACTTCCTTCCATTAGCACAGTGTGAAATGGCAGAAACAGTCACAAGTTAACTTCTTAAGTAACAAAGTTGAAACCTGAAACAACTTTTAAAAAAGCCTGAAAGAACCAATGAGGTGCTTATTCCAAAGCGTAGTCCAGGCAACCCCAGTCAGCCAATGACCACAAACAATTCACTCTCACTGAAATGGTATACTGGCCTTGGCTAAGCTATGATGACCTGGGACATGTGCTCAGACACACAGCCTCTACTAACAAACAACTAGGCCCAAAACACAAGCCTGAGTATGGACAATGCTACACTACCAATACTTACCTAGAAAAACTGTAGAAATGTTTAACCTTATAAAGGACCAAGGAGACTCTAGAGAATGCTTTTAAATGCAAAAAAGTTATATGACACACTCCTAGCAGGAAATCGGAACAAACAAACCCAACCAGATGCTTAACAATTGTAGAAAATTCTACTTAATACCTCACACACAGTGAGTAAAATAAGTGCTATAAATAACACAGAAATAAGCAAAAAGCAGGATACTTAATGTTATATATCTCAGATTCGTTAGCTCAGAGCCCTTCCTCCGACTTCCTTCCATTAGCACAGTGTGAAATGGCAGAAACAGTCACAAGTTAACTTCTTAAGTAACAAAGTTGAAACCTGAAACAACATTAAAAAAATCTTGAAAGAACCAATGAGGTCCTGATTCCAAGGCGTATTCCAGGCAACCCCAGTCAGCCAATGACCACAAAAAGTTCACTCTCACTGAAATGCTATACTGGTCTTGGCTAAGCTATGATGACCTGGGACATGTGCTTAGACAGACAGTCTCAATTAACAAACAACTAGGCCCAAACCACAAGCCTGAGTATGGACAATGCTAGACTACCAACACTACTTAGGTAGAAAAGAAACTGCAGAAATGTTTAACCAGATAAAGGATCAAGGAGACTCTAGAGAATGCTTTTAAATGCAAAAAAGTTATATGATACACTCCTAGCAGGAAATCAGAACAAACAAACCCAACCAGATGCTTAACAATTGTAGAAAATTCTACTTAATACCTCACACACAGTGAGTAAAATAAAAGTGCTATAAATAACTCAGAAATAAGCAAAAAACAGGATACTTAATGTTATATATCTCAAATTCATTAGCTCAGAGCCCTTCCTCCAACTTCCTCCAATTAGCTCAGTGTGAAATGGCAGAAAAAGTCACAAGTTAACTTCTTAAGTAACAAAGTTGAAACCTGAAACAATTTTAAAAAAAGCTTGAAAGAACAAATGAGGTGCTTATTCCAAGGCGTAGTCCAGGCAATCGCAGTCGGCCAATGACCACAAACAATTCACTCTCACTGAAATGCTATACTGGCCTTGGCTAAGCTATGATGGCCTGGCGCATGTGCTCAGACACACAGCCTCTACTAACAAACAATTAGGCCCAAAACACAAGACTGAGTATGCACAGCGCTACACTACAAACACTACTTAGGTAGAAAAAACTGCAGAAATGTTTAAACAGATAAAGGATCAAAGAGACTCTAGACAATGCTTTTAAATTCAAACAAGTTATATGATGCACTCCTAGCAGGAAATCAGAATAAACAAACCCAACCAGATGCTTAACAATTGTAGAAAATTCTACGTAATTCCTCACACACAGTGAGTAAAAGAAAAGTGCTATAAATAACTCAGAAATAAGCTAACAAAAGGATACTTAATGTTATATATTTCAGATTCATTAGCTCAAAGCCCTTCCTCCGACTTCCTCCGATTAACTCAGTGTGAAATGGCAGAAACAGTCACAAGTTAACTTCTTAAGTAACAAAGTTGAAACCTGAAACAACTTTAAAAAAGCTTGAAAGAACCAATGAGGTGCTTATTCCAAGGTGTAGTCCAGGCAACCCCAGTCAGCCAATGACCACAAACAATTCACTCTCACTGAAATGCTATACTGGCCTTGGCTAAGCTATGATGACCTGGGACATGTGCTCAGACACACAGCCTCTACTAACAAACAACCAGGCCCAAAACACAAGCCTGAGTATGGACAATGCTACACTACCAACACTACTTAGGTAGAAAAAAACTGCAGAAATGTTTAAACAGATAAAGGATCAAGGAGACTCTAGAGAATGCTTTTAAATGCAAACAAGTTATATGATACACTCCTAGCAGAAAATCAGAACAAACAAACCCAACCAGATGCTTAACAATTGTAGAAAATTCTACTTAATACCTCACACACAGTGAGTAAAATAAAAGTGCTATAAATAACTCAGAAATAAGCAAAAACAGGATACTTAATGTTATATATCTCAGATTTGTTAGCTCAGAGCCCTTCCTCCGACTTCCTTCAATTAGCTCAGTGTGAAATGGCAGAAACAGTCACAAGTTAACTTCTTAAGTAACAAAGTTGAAACCTGAAACAACTTTAAAAAAAGCTTGAAAGAACCAATGAGGTGCTTATTCCAAGGCGTAGTCCAGGCAACCCCAGTCAGCCAATGACAACAAACAATTCACTCTCACTGAAATGCTATACTGGCCTTGGCTAAGCTATGATGACCCGGGACATGTGTTCAGACACACAGCCTCTACTAACAAACAACCAGGCCGAAAACACAAGCCTGAGTATGGACAATGCTACACTACCAACACTACTTAGGTAGAAAAAACTGCAGAAATGTTTAAACAGATAATGGATCAAGATGACTCTAGAGAATGCTATTAAATGCAAACAAGTTATATGATACACTCCTAGCAGAAAATCAGAACAAACAAACCCAGCCAGTTGCTTAACAATTGTAAAAAATTCTACGTAATACCTCACACACAGTGAGTAAAATGAAAGTGCTATAAATAACTCAGAAATAAGCAAAAAACAGGATACTTAATGTTATATATCTAAGATTCGTTAGTTCAGAGCCCTTCCTCCGACTTCCTTCAATTAGCTCAGTGTGAAATGGCAGAAACAGTCACAAGTTAAGTTCTTAAGTAGCAAAGTTGAAGCCTGAAGCAACTTTAAAAAAAGCTTGAAAGAACCAATGAGGTGCCTATTCCAAGGCGTAGTCCAGGCAACCCCAGTCAGCCAATGACCACAAACAATTCACTCTCACTGAAATGCTATACTGGCCTTGGCTTAACTGTGATGACCTGGGACATGTGCTCAGACACACAGCCTCTACTAACAAACAACCAGGCCCAAAATACAAGCCGGAGTATGGACAAAGCTAGACTACCAACACTACTTAGGTAGAAAAAACTGCAGAAATGTTTAAACAGATAAAGGATCAAGGAGACTCTAGAGAATGCTTTTAAATGCAAACAAGTTATATGATACACTCCTAGCAGGAAATCAGAACAAACAAACCCAACCAGATGCTTAACAATTGTAGAAAATTCTACTTAATACCTCACACACAGTGAGTAAAATAAAAGTGCTATAAATAACTCAGAAATAAGCAAAAAACAGGATACTTAATGTTATATATCTCAGATTCATTAGCTCAGAGCCCTTCCTCTAACTTCCTCCGATTAGCTCAGTGTGAAATGGCAGAAACAGTCACAAGTTAACTTCTTAAGTAACAAAGTTGAAACCTGAAACAACTTTAAAAAAAGCTTGAAAGAACCAATGAGGTGCTTATTCCAAGGTGTAGTCCAGGCAACCCCAGTCAGCCAATGACCACAAAGAATTCACTCTCACTGAAATGCTATACTGGCCTTGGCTAAGCTATGATGACCTGGGACATGTGCTCAGACACACAGCCTCTACTAACAAACAACCAGGCCCAAAACACAAGCCTGAGTATGGACAATGCTACACTACCAACACTACTTAGGTAGAAAAAACTGCAGAAATGTTTAAACAGATAAAGGATCAAGGAGACTCTAGAGAATGCTTTTAAATGCAAACAAGTTATATGATACACTCCTAGCAGGAAATCAGAACAAACAAACCCAACCAGATGCTTAACAATTGTAGAAAATTCTACTTAATACCTCACACACAGTGAGTAAAATAAAAGTGCTATAAATAACTCAGAAATAAGCAAAAAAACAGGATACTTAATGTTATATATCTCAGATTCATTAACTCAGAGCCCTTCCTCTGACTTCCTCCGATTAGCTCAGTGTGAAATGGCAGAAACAGTCACAAGTTAACTTCTTAAGTAACAAAGCTGAAACCTGAAACAACTTTAAAAAAAGCTTGAAAGAACCAATGAGGTGCTTATTCCAAGGTGTAGTCCAGGCAACCCCAGTCAGCCAATGACCACAAACAATTCACTCTCACTGAAATGCTATACTGGCCTTGGCTAAGCTATGATGACCTGGGACATGTGCTCAGACACACAGCCTCTACTAACAAACAACCAGGCCCAAAACACAAGCCTGAGTATGGACAATGCTACACTACCAACACTACTTAGGTAGAAAAAACTGCAGAAATGTTTAAACAGATAAAGGATCAAGGAGACTCTAGAGAATGCTTTTAAATGCAAACAACTTATATGATACACTCCTAGCAGGAAATCAGAACAAACAAACCCAACCAGATGCTTAACAATTGTAGAAAATTCTACTTAATACCTCACACACAGTGAGTAAAATAACACTGCTATAAGTAACTCAGAAATAAGCAAAAAACAGTATACTTAATGTTACATATCTCAGATTCGTTAGCACAGAGCCATTCCTCTGACTTCCTCCGATTAGCTCAGTGTCAAATGGCAGAAAGAATTACAAGTTAACTTCTTAAGTAACAAAGCTGAAAACTGAAACAACTTTAAAAAAGCTTGAAAGAACCAATGAGGTGCTTATTCCAAGGCGTAGTCCAGGCAACCCCAGTCCAGCAATGACCACAAAAAAATCACTTTCACTGAAATGCTATACTGGCCTTGGCTTAGCTATGATGACCTGGGACATGCTCTCAGACACAAATCCTCTACTAAGAAACAACCAGGCCCAAAGCACAAGCCTGCGTATGGACAAAGCTAAACTACCAACACTACTTAGGTAGAAAAAACTGCAGAAATGTTTAAACAGATAAAGGATTAAGGAGACTCTAGAGAATGATTTTAAATGCAAACAAGTTATATGATGCACTCCTAGCAGGAAATCAGAACAAACAAACCCAACCAGATGCTTAACAATTGTACAAAATTCTACTTAATACCTCACACACAGTGAGTAAAATAAAAGTGCTATAAATAACTCAGAAATAAGCAAAAAACAGGATACTTAATGTTATATATCTAAGATTCATTAGCACAGATCCCTTCCTCTAACTTCCTCCGATTAGCACAGTGTGAAATGGCAGAAACAGTCACAAGTTAACTTCTTAAGTAAAAAAGCTGAAATCCGAAACAACTTTAAAAAAAGCTTGAAAGAACCAATGAGGTGCCTATTCCAAGGCGTAGTCCAGGCAACCACAGTCCGCCAATGACCACAAAAAATTCACTCTCACTGAAATGCTATACTGGCCTTGGCTTAGCTATGATGACCTGGGACATGTGTTCAGACACACAGCCTCTACTAACAAACAAACAGGCCCAAAACACAAGCCGAAGTATGGACAAAGCTAGACTACCAACACTACTTAGGTAGAAAATACTGCAGAAATGTTTAAACAGTTAAAGGATTAAGGAGGCTCTAGAGAATGCTTTTAAATGCAAACAAGTTATATGATACACTCCTAGCAGGAAATCAGAACAAACAAACCCAACCAGTTGCTTAACAATTTTAGAAAATTCTATGTAATACCTCACACACAGTGAGTAAAATAAAAGTATTATAAATAACTCAGAAATAAACAAAAAACAGGATACTTAATGTTATATATCTCAGATTCATTAGCTCAGAGCCCTTCCTCCGACTTCCTTCGAATACCTCAGTGTCAAATGGTAGAAACAGTCACAAGTTAACTTCTTAAGTAACAAAGTTGAAACCTGAAACAACTTTAAAAAAAGCTTGAAAGAACCAATGAGGTGCTTATTCCAAGGCATAGTCCAGGCAACCCCAATCAGCAAATGACCACAAAGAATTTACTCTTACTGAAATGCTATTCTGGCCTTGGCTAAGCTATGATGACCTGGGACATGTGCTCAGACAAACAGCCTCTAATATCAAACAACCAGGCCCAAAACACAAGCATGAGTATGGACAAAGCTACATTACCAACACTACATAGGGAGAAAAAACTGCAGAAATGTTTAAACAGATAAAGGATCAAGGAGACTCTAGAGAATGCTTTTAAATGCAAACCAGTTATACGATACACTCCTAGCAGGAAATCAGAACAAACAAACACAACCAGATGCTTAACAATTGTAGAAAATTCTACTTAATACCTCAAACACAGTGAGTAAAATAAAAGTGCTACAAATAACTCAGAAATAAGCAAAAAACAGGATACTTACTGTTATATATATCAGATTCGTTAGCACAGAGCCCTTCCTCCGACTTCCTCCGATTAGCTCAGTGTGAAATGGCAGCAACAGTTATAAGTTAACTTCTAAAGTAACAAAGCTGAAACCTGCAACAACTTTAATAAAAGCTTGAAAGAACCAATGAGATGCTTATTCCAAGGCGTAGTCCAGGCAACTCCAGTCAGCCAATGACAACAAATAATTCACTCTCACTGAAATGCTATAGTGGCCTTGGATAAACTATGATGACCTGGGACATGTTCTCAGACACACAGCCTCTACTAACAAACAACCAGGCCGAGAACACAAGCCTGAGTATGGACAATGCTACACTACCAACACTACTTAGGTAGAAAAAACTGCAGAAATGTTTAAACAGATAATGGATCAAGGTGACTCTAGAGAATACTATTAAATGCATACAAGTTATATGATACACTCCTAGCAGAAAATCAGAGCAAACTAACCCACCCAGTTGCTTAACAATTGCAGAAAGTTCTACGTAATACCTCACATACAGTGAGTAAAATGAAAGTGCTATAAATAACTCAGAAATCAGCAAAGAACAGGATACTTAATGTTATATATCTAAGATTCGTTAATTCAGAGCCCTTCCTCCGACATCCTTCAATTAGCTCAGTGTGAAATGGCAGAAGCAATCACAAGTTAACTTCTTAAGTAGCAAAGTTGAAGCCTGAAGCAACTTTAAAAAAAGCTTGAAAGAACCAATGAGTTGCCTATTCCAAGGCGTAGTCCAGGCAACCCCAGTCAGCCAATGACCACAAACAATTCACTCTCACTGAAATGCTATACTGGTCTTGGCTTAGCTATGATGACATGGGACATGTGCTCAGACATACAGCCTCTACTAACAAACAACCAGGCCCAAACCACAAGCCTGAGTATGGACAAAGCTAGACTACCAACACTACTTAGGTATTTAAACAGATAAAGGATCAAGGAGACTCTAGAGATGCTTTTTAAATCAAATCAGTTATATGATACACTCTGGCAGGAAATCAGAACAAACAAACCCAACCAGATGCTTAATTAGGTAGAAAATTCTACGTAATACCTCACACACAGTGAGTAAAATAAAAGTTCTATAAATAACTCAGAAATAAAAAAAACAGGATACTTAATGTTATATATCTCAGATTCGTTAGCTCAGAGCCCTTCCTCAAACTTCCTTCATTTAGCTCAGTGTGAAATGGCAGAAACAGTCACAAGTTTACTTTTTAACTAACAAATTTGAAACCTGAAACAACTTTAAAACAAGCTTGAAAGAACCAATGAGGTGATTATTCCAAGGCGTAGTCCAGGCAACCCCAATCAGCAAATGACCACAAAGAATTTACTCTTACTGAAATGCTATTCTGGCCTTGGATAAGCTATGATGACATGGAACATGTACTCAGACACACAGCCTCTATTAACAAATAACCAGGCACAAAACACAAGCCTGTGTATGGACAATGCAACACTACCAACACTACTTAGGTATAAAAAACTGCAGAAATGTTTAAACAGATAAAGGATCAAGGAGACTCTAGAGAATGCTTTTAAATACAAATCAGTTATATGATACACTCCTGGCAGGAAATCAGAACAAACAAACCCAACCAGATGCTTAATTAAAGTAGAAAATTCTACTTAATACCTCAAACACAGTGAGTAAAATAAAAGTGCTATAAATAACTCAGAAATCAGCAAAAAACAGGATACCTAATGTTATATATCTAAGATTCGTTAATTCAGAGCCCTTCCTCCGACATCCTTCAATTAGCTCAGTGTGAAAAGGCAGAAGCAGTCACAAGTTAACTTCTTAAGTAGCAAAGTTGAAGCCTGAAGCAACTTTAAAAAAAGCTTGAAAGAACCAGTGAGTTGCCTATTCCAAGGCGTAGTCCAGGCAAACCCAGTCAGCCAATGACAACAAACAATTCACTCTCACTGAAATGCTATACTGGCCTTGGCTAAGCTATGATGACCCGGGACATGTGTTCAGACTCACAGCCTCTACTAACAAATAACCAGGCCGAAAACACAAGCCAGAGTATGGACAATGCTATACTACCAACACTACTTAGGTAGAAAAAACTGCAGAAATGTTTAAACAGATAATGGATCAAGATGACTCTAGAGAATGCTATTAAATGCAAACAAGTTATATGATACACTCCTAGCAGAAAATCAGAACAAACAAACCCAGCCAGTTGCTTAACAATTGTAAAAAATTCTACGTAAAACCTCACACACCGTGAGTAAAATGAAAGTGCTATAAATAACTCAGAAATAAGCAAAAAACAGGATACTTAAGGTTATATATCTCAGATTCGTTAGCTCAGAGCCTTTCCTCTGGCTTCCTTCAATTAGCTCAGTGTGAACTGGCAGAAGCAGTCACAAGTTAACTTCTTAAGTAACAAAGTTGAAACCTGAAACAACTTTAAAAAAAGCTTGAAAGAACCAATGAGGTGCTTATTCCAAGGCATAGTCCAGGCAACCCCAGTCAGCCATTGACCACAAACAATTCACTCTCACTGAAATGCTATACTGGCCTTGGCTAAGCTATGATGACCTGGGACATGTGCTCAGACAAACAGCCTCTACTAACAAACAACCAGGCCCAAAACACAAGCCTGAGTATGGCCAATGCTACACTACCAACACTACTTAGGTAGTGAAAACTGCAAAACTATTTAAAAAGATAAAAGATCAAGGAGACTCTAGAGAATGCTTTTAAATGCAAACAAGTTATATGATACACTCCTAGCAGGAAATCAGAACAAAAAACCCCAACCAGATGCTTAACAATTGTAGAAAATTCTACTTGATACCTCACACACAGTGAGTAAAATAAAAGTGCTATAAAAAACTCAGAAATAAGCAAAAAACAGGATACTTAATGTTATATATCTCAGATTCGTTAGAGCAGAGCCCTTCCTCTGATTTCCTCCGATTAGCTCAGTGTGAAATGGCAGAAAGAGTCACAAGTTAACTTCTTAAGTAACAAAGCTGGAACCTGAAACAACTTTAAAAAAAGCTTGAAAGAACCAATGAGGTGCTTATTCCAAGGCATAGTCCAGGCAACCCCAGTCAGCCAATGACCACAAAGAATTGTCTCTTACTGAAATGCTATTCTGGCCTTGGCTAAGCCATGATGACCTGGGACATGTGCTCAGAGAAACAGCCTCTACTAACAAACAACAAGGCCCAAAACACAAGCCTGAGTATGGACAAAGCTACATTATGAACAATACATAGGTAGAAAAAACTGCAGAAATGTTTAAACAGATAAAGGATCAAGGAGACTCTAGAGAATGCTTTTAAATGCAAACCAGTTATATGATGCACTCCTAGCAGGAAATCAGAACAAACAAACCCAACCAGATGCTTAACAATTGTAGAAAATTCTACTTAATACCTCAAACACAGTGAGTAAAATAAAAGTACTATAAATAACTCAGAAATAAGCAAAAAACAGGATGCTTAATGTTATATATATCAGATTCGTTAGTACAGAGCGCTTCCTCCGACTTCCTCTGATTAGCTCAGTGTGAAATGGCAGAAACAGTTATAAGGTAACTTCTAAAATAACAAAGTTGAAACCTGAAACAACTTTAAAAAAAGATTGAAAGAACCAATGAGATGCTTATTCCAAGGCGTATTCCAGGCAACTTTAGTCAGCGAATGACAACAAATAATTCACTCTCACTGAAATGCTATACTGGCCTTGGCTAAGCTATGATGACCTGGGACATGTGTTCAGACACACAGCCTCTACTAACAAACAACCAGGCCGAAAACACAATCCTGAGTATGGACAATGCTACACTACCAACACTACTTAGATAGAAAAAACTGCAGAAATCTTTAAACAGATAATAGATCAAGGTGACTCTAGAGAATGCTATTAAATGCAAAAAAGTTATATGATACACTCCTAGCAGAAAATCAGAACAAACAAACCTAACCAGTTGCTTAACAATTGTATGAAATTCTACTTAATACCTCACACACAGTGAGTAAAATGAAAGTGCTATAAATAACTCAGAAATCAGCAAAAAACAGGATACTTAATGTTATATATCTAAGATTTGTTAGTTCAGAGCCCTTCCTCCGACTTCCTTCAATTAGCTCAGTGTGAAACAGCAGAAACAGTCACAAGTTAACTTCTTAAGTAGCAAAGTTGAAGCCTAAAGCAACTTTAAAAAAAGCTTGAAAGAACCAATGAGGTGCCTATTCCAAGGCGTAGTCCAGGCAACCCCAGTCAGCCAATGACCACAAACAATTCACTCTCACTGAAATGCTATACTGGCCTTGGCTTAGCTATGATGACCTGGGACATGTGCTCAGACACACAGCCTCTACTAACAAACAACCAGGCCCAAAACACAAGCTTGAGTATGGACAAAGCTAGATTACCAATACTACTTAGGTAGAAAAAACTGCAGAAATGTTTAAACAGATAAAGGATCAAGGAGAATCTAGAGAATGCTTTTAAATGCAAACAAGTTATATGATACACTCCTGGCAGGAAATCAGAACAAAAAAACCCATCCAGATGTTTAACAATTGTAGAAAATTCTACTTAATACCTCAAACACAGTGAGTAAAATAAAAGTGCTATGAATAACTCAGAAATAAACAAAAAACAGGATACTTAATGTTATATATCTCAGATTCGTTAGCTCATAGCCGTTCCTCCGACGTCTTTCAATTAGCTCAGTGTGAACTGGCAGAAACAGTCACAAGTTAACTTCTTAAGTAACAAAGTTGAAACCTGAAACAACTTTAAAAAAAGCATGAAAGAACCAATGAGGTGCTTATTCCATGGCGTAGTCCAGGCAACCCCAGTCAGCCAATGACCACAAAGAATTTATTCTTAATGAAATGCTATTCTGGCCTTCGCTAAGCTATGATGACCTGGGACATGTGCTCATACAAACAGCCTCTACTAACAAACAACCAGGCCCAAAACACAAGCCTGAGTATGGACAAAGCTACACTACCAGCACTACTTAGGTAGAAAAAACTGCAGAAATGTTTAAACAGATAAAGGATCAAGGAGACTCTAGAGAATGCTTTTAAATGCAAATCAGTTATATGATACACTCCTGGCAGGAAATCAGAACAAACAAACCCAACCAGATGCTAAACAATTGTAGAAAATTCTACTTAATACCTCAAACACATAAAATAAAAGTGCTATAAATTACTCAGAAATAAGCAATAAACAGGATACTTACTGTTATATATATATCAGATTCGTTAGCTCAGATACCTTCCTCTGACTTCCTCTGATTGGCTCAGTCTGAAATGGCAGAAACAGTTACAAGTTAACTTCTAACGTAACAAAGTTGAAACCTGAAACAATTTAAAAAAAATCTTGAAATAACCAATGAGATGCTTATTCCAAGGCGTAGTCCAGGCAACTCCAGTCAGCCAATGACAAAAAACAATTCACTCTCACTGAAATGCTATACTGGCCTTGGCTAAGCTATGATGACCTGGGACATGTGTTCAGACACACAGCCTCTACTAACAAACAACCTGGCCAAAAACACAAGCCTGAGTATGGACAATGGTACACTACCAATACTACTTAGGTAGAAAAAGCTGCAGAAATCTTTAAACAGATAATGGATTAAGATGACTCTAGATAATGCTATTAAAAGCAAACAAGTTATATGATACACTCCTAGCACAAAATCAGAACAAACAAACCCAACCATTTGCTTAACAATTGTAGAAAATTCTACGTAACACCTCACACACAGTGAGTAAAATGAAAGTGCTATAAATCAATCAGAAGTAAGCAAAAAACAGGATACTTAATGTTATATATCTAAGATTCGTTAGTTCAGAGCCTTTCCTCCAACTTCCTTCAATTAGCTCAGTTTGAAATGGCAGAAACAGTCACAAGTTAACTTCTTAAGTAGCAAAGTTGAAGCCTGAAACAACTTTAAAAAAAGCTTGAAAGAATCAATGAGGTGCCTATTCCAAGGAGTAGTCCATACAACCTCAGTCAGTCAATGACCACAAACAATTTACTCTCACTGAAATGCTATATTGGCCTTGGCCATGATGACCTGGGACATGTGCTCAGACACACAGTCTCTACTAATAAACAACCAGGCCCAAAACACAAGCCGAGTATGGACAAACCTAGACTACCAACACTACTTAGGTAGAAAAAACTGCAGAAATGTCTAAACAGATAAAGGATCAGGGAGACTCTAGAGAATGCTTTTAAATGCAACCAAGTTATATGATACACTTCTAGCAGGAAATCAGAACAAAAACCAATCCAGATGCTTAACAATTGTAGAAAATTCTACTTAATACCTCACGCACAGTGAGTAAAATAAAAGTGTTATAAATAGCTCAGAAATAAGAAAAAACAGGATACTTAATGTTATATATCTCAGATTTGTTAGCTCAGAGCCTTTCTTCTGACTTCCTTCAATTAGCTCAGTGTGAAATGGCAGAAACAGTCACAAGTTAAATTCTTAAGTATCAAAGTTGAAGCCTGAAGCAACTTTAAAAAAAGCTTGAAAGAACCAATGAGGTGCCTATTCCAAGGCGTAGTCCAGGCAATCTCAGTCAGCCAATGACTGCAAACAATTCACTCTCACTGAAATGCTATACTGGCCTTGGCTTAGCTATGATGACCCGGGACATGTGCTCAGACACACAGCCTCTACTAACAAACAACCAGGCCCAAAACACAAGCCTGAGTATGCACAAAGCTAGACTATCAACACTACTTAGGAAGAAAAAACTGCAGAAATGTCTAAATAGATAAAGGATCAAGGAGACTACAGAGAATGCTTTTAAATGCAAACAAGTTATATGATACACTCCTAGCAGGAAATCAGAACAAACAAACCCAACCAGATGCTTAACAATTGTAGAAAATTCTACTTAATACCTCACACACAGTGAGTAAAATAAAAGTGCTATAAATAACTCAGAAATAAGCTAAAAACAGGATACTTAATGTTATATATCTCAGATTTGTTAGCTCAAAGCCCTTCCTCCGACTTTCTTCAATTAATTCAGTGTGAACTGGCAGAAACAGGCACAAGTTACCTTCTTAAGTAACAAAGTTGAAACCTGAAACAACTTTAAAAAAGCTTGAAAGAACCAATGAGGTGCTTATTCCAAGGCATAGTCCAGGTAACCCTACTCAGCCATTGACCACAAACAATTCACTCTCACTGAAATGCTATACTGGCCTTGGCTAAGCTATGATGACCCGGGACATGTGTTCAGACACACAGCCTCTACTAACAAACAACCAGGCCGAAAACACAAGCCTGAGTATGGACAATGCTACACTACCAACACTACTTAGGTAGAAAAAACTGCTGAAATGTTTAAACAGATAAAGGATCAAGGAGACTCTAGAGAATGCTTTTAGATGCAAACAAGTTATATGATACACTCCTAGCAGAAAATCCAAAGAAAAAAAAACCCAACCAGATGCTTAACAATTGTAGAAAATTCTACTTAATACCTCACACACAGTGAGTAAAATAAAACTGCTATAAGTAACTCAGAAATAAGCAAAAAACAGGATACTTAATGTTATATATCTCAGATTCGTTAGCGCAGAGCCCTTCGTCTGACTTCCTCCGATTAGCTCAGTGTAAAATGGCAGAAAGAGTCACAAGTTAACTTCTTAAGTAACAAAGCTAAAACCTGAAACAACTTTAAAAAAGGTTGAAAGAACCAATGATGGTGCTTATTCCAAGGCGTAGTCCAGGCAACCCCAGTCCACCAATGACCATAAAAAATTCACTCTCACTGAAATGCTATACTGGCCTTGGCTTAGCTATGATGACCAGGGACATGCGCTCAGACACACAGCCTCTACTAAGTAAAACCAGGCCCAAAACACAAGCCTGAGTATGGACAAAGCTAGACTACCAACACTACTTAGGTAGAAAAAAACTGCAGAAATGTTTAAACAGATAAAGGACTAAGGAGACTCTAGAGAATGAAATAGCAGAAACAGTCACAAGTTAACTTCTTAAGTAGCAAAGTTGAAGCCTGAAACAACTTTAAAAAAAGCTTGAAAGAACCAATGAGGTCCCTATTCCAAGGCATAGTCCAGGCAACCCCAGTCAGCCAATGACCACAAACAATTCTCTCTCACTGAAATGCTATATTGGCCTTGGCTAAGCTATGATGACCTGGGACTTGTGCTCAGGCACCCAACCTCTACTAACAAACAACCAGGCCCAAAACACAAGCCTGAGTATGGACAATGCTACACTACCAACCCTAATTAGGTAGATAAAGGAACAAGGACTCATCCATAAGATAGAAGAGGTCACTTAAGGTTAATCATTTGTTAACTGAGGGGTGGAGCTAGGAACTAAACCTTCTATTTAAGGGGTAAAGTAAAACATTTCTGAGTTTTACCAGAAAGGCTCATCCAGACTCTGCTACACTTTGCTGTGAAGGAAAGGTTAGTTTGCTTTTATTTTTTGTATTTTGTATATTTTAAATACTGTAGTTTGTTTTCTTTACCTTGTGTTTTACCTGCATTCTGCTTTAACAGCATATTAAAACTTCAAAAGAGACCACAGCTCTCTCTCTTCTGAGTCAGGCAGAATTCTTTCTAGTTGCCTGCCTCTTATGTTAATCTGACCATATATCTCATTTCTTCTCTACTTTCAGTGGCTTGTGTGAGTAATCACTAAATCAAAAACCCCTCCCCTTCAACTATTTAAATTTATTGGCCATCCTACTGTATTCCATAGTACCAGAATACAAAAGTGACCACCCCTTTCAACCCATCTTGCTGTTTTAAAAATAGTAACTCTCCACTAAACCTTAACTTTTTAAACAGGTAAAACTTAAGTTACCTACTTTCACGTATACCTTCTCTAGTGCACACTGCAGTGTGCATTTTTTTTCATCTTACTTTTAAGCATCCCTTTCACTAGCACTTTCTCTAATACCTGCTGGAAAGCACTAGGAAGCCTTAAACTGATACAAGCACTCAACTCTCCTTGTTAATAAGGAGAAATTAATAGTAGGCACTAAACAGCCTATAATTGCAAAGTACCTTGATAAGGTAAGGGAAAACAGCTCCTGTACTTTACAAAAAAAGCATCAAACCAGGCATGTCCAAGGGTCAGCTTCCGGTGATTTCTCCTGTCCACCTGGTGAATCTGGGCATACTGGGGCAATGCAGCAATTGCCTCATGTACACAGACAACCCTCTCCTCCTACCACCCAACACTACAACCTGTGAGAGATGCACTTACATAGCCAAAATGGAAGCAAAGCTCTCTCCACCCAAGATTGTGCTAGACAGTCAAGAGGAGAAGGTTAACACCCACACTACACCTCAAGCAACACATAGCCCTTCTAAACCCACACCACCAACACCCACATATAGCAACACTAAATCCACATATGCAGAGGCCCTTAACTGTAACCTGCCCAAGCAACAAGGACCTCTGAAGCTGAAAGCATAAACAAACACCAATCACAACCAAAGTGTCACATAGTTCAAAACACCTGTGTGCCACCCATCAACAGCCCCTAAGGCAAAACAATGTACCTAACACTTCATAGGTTCATAGGTTCATACTAGGCTATCTGCCCGAGGGCATTTACAAGCCTAGCCCATAGTTTTGTGGCTTACGCCACCCCTTTAGTATGGGGAACTATACCCATTATTTTGCTGTGCCTCTGTTGAGCAGTGACACTGAGGTAATCCCTGGGGTATATCTGCGATCTCCCATCCATTGGTCAAGATTTCTCTTGAACAAGGCCAGCGAGGTGCTCTGCCTCACATATACCGGGATTTTATTCCACAGCATAGGGAGTCTTTGGGTGATGAATCTATCCCTCCAGCACGTCCTATTAATAGCCGTGTCGAGGTTTAAGTCTCCCGCCCTTGTGGCTCTGACGGATCTAGATTTTTTGAGGTGAAGCATATTCATCAAATCTGGGTTTGACATGCCCTTGTATGTTAGGCAAAGGTCACCTCTGAGCAAGCGGTAAGCGACTGAATAGAGCTGGAGTTCTTTCAGTCGGGCAGCATAGGACAGATGTTTGAGACTTTAGTCATAGGTGACTCTATAGTCCGGCACACTGATGTCCCTCTCACCAGGTTGAACAAGGAGAAAATTACAGTCAGCTGCCTGTCAGGTGCCAGGATCCGCCACATAACGCATGCACTCAAGTCACTCCACAACAAGTACAAATATGACTCTGCCATTGTCCATGTTGGAGTGAATGACTTGAGACGTACCTCCCTGGACTACATGAAAAGAGACATGGAAGAGCTCTCAGATCATGTGGCCCAGGCAGGTATGACCCTAGCCCTGAGTAGCATCCTGCCTTCGCCCAGAATGATACCACAATATAAGGACAAAATGATTGACTTCAACAATTGGCTAAGCTTCTGGTGTCATTCAAAAAGGATCCAGTATCTGTCTGCCTGGGACGACATGATTGACAGATCACGATGCTTTGCCAGAGATGGTCTGCACTTGTCGCCTCTGGGATTCAGGTTACTGGCTAAGGCTCTTGCCACCCCTATAGTGCCTTTTTTAGGCAAAGTTCAAAGAACAAAACCACCACCGTAAAAGGTATAAGCATGCAAAATCTGAAGGTAATGCTACTCAATGCTAGAAGTTTAAACCTCAAAATTCACTCTCTCGAGGCACTCCTAAAAATGGAGAACATCGATATCTGTGCAGTAACTGAGACCTGGTTCAAGGCTCCAGAGAGCACCCCCTACAATACCAGGCTACAACTCTTACCACACTTTTCAGCCACCAAAGCAGGACCGAAACACTAAATGTGGAGGAGTGTCAATATTCACCAAGGATATTCACACCACCAGGCTAGTTGCCCAACACAATATGTCTGAAATTCTCCAGGTGCAACTAACACTAGGTAAGACTGCAATCCAAATTGTAGCTTGCTACAGATCCCCCACCATACCCCAAGATTCTCACTACACCTTTCTAAACATACTGGAAAATATTAAGATAGAACCAAACACCCTAATACTGGGTGATTTTATCTACCCTGCCATTAACTGGGAAAGCTACTCATGTACCAACACCTTTGCCCAACAGTTCTTGGAATTCATAAATTCCAATGCCCTGGATCAACTAATCCATAGTCCCACCAGGGGCTCCAATATCCTAGACCTGGTCATTACCAACATGGGAAATCGATGCTCCACACCTATGGTCACCCCTCGTTAGTCACGTCTGACCATAAGCTAATCACCCTTAACATCCACATCCCACCCCACCCCCAGTAAGGAAACCTCCATAAAAAACTTCTCCAAAGCCAACTTCATGCTACTCAAGTCAGAAGTGACAAACTTCATGACACCCATGCAGACGGGAGCTGAAAGTTCAACTGCTGAATCCTACACCAAGGCACTGTACGAGCACATCCACTCATGCATAAATCGTGCCATCCCAAATAGAACCAAGATGCTCTCATCCAAAAAAAAGGAAGCCAATCTGGTGGTCCCCTGCCATAAACAAACTTTACAACAAAAGGAAGAAACTGTTGCAGAAAAGAGGAAAATCCCAGGATGCAAAAAAACTTCCTTACCAGCCTCAGTAAGACACTGAGATCCCTCATAAAATCCTCCAAAGCTAGTTACGAAAATAAAATTGCCAAAGATTTCAAAGACAACAACAAGGCATTCTATAACTATGTCAAGAATCTAAATGGCAATGCTCAGATCTGCTCTGAGCTAAAACAGAATGGCATTAAATATACTGATCCCAAGGATATTGCCAATATCCTGGCAGATCGATTCAGTGCCAACTTCACCCCCATCTCACCCCCTAAATGGCCCATCTCAATACCAGAAGATTGCCAAATTCTGGTAATAACGGCCACACAGGTAAAAAACGCACTCTCCAAAGGTAAGAATACAGCATAAATGGGACCAGATGACATCCCGGGCTGTGTACTACATGAACTACAATATGAACTGGCACCTCACCTAAGTGTCATGTTTAATCATAGCCTCACCTCAGGTTTCGTGCCCACTGAGTGGCGCACAGCTACAGTTATCCCACTCCACAAGGGGGGATCCACCTTGGATCCCAGAAACTACCATCCCATCAGTCTGACAAGCCTTATCTGCAAGGCCATGGAGCATATTATCATGAAACTTATAAACAAAGACATTGGCAACCTTCAAACACTGGACCCCACCCAGTTTGGGTTCGTGAAGGGCCGATCTTGTCTCCTGAACTTGATTGACTTCTTCGAATCAGTCTCCAGAGCCATGGACAAGGGAAAGGTGGTCCACACAGCCTATCTAGACCTTGCCAAGGCCTTTGACACCATCCCCCACTCTGGAATCATAGATAAACTTACTAAGCTGGGCATTAATCCCTACGTCACCCAATGGGTTGCTAACTGGCTTACTGATAGAACCCACACTGTAAAAGTAGCCGACTCCAAATCCAGCTCCAGACAAGTGACAAGTGGAGTACCTCAGGGTTCAGTCCTGGGACCACTCTTGTTTGGCATCTACTTCTCTGAAGTACAGGCCGACACTAAGGGACTCTGGATAACAAAGTTTGCAGATGACTGCAAACTGGGAGCCATTATTGAATCTCCAAATGATGTGGATACTCTACAAAAGGGCCTTACAGAAACAGATGCTTGGTGCAAGAGCCATGGGCTCAAGCTCAAAGCCAAGAAATGTATAGTTATCCCCTTTGGGAAAAAACATGTATCCGTGAATTACCATATAGGTGGCAGTACACTAAACACCGAAAGTTTGATAAGAGACTTAGGGAGACAGGTGGACAGTGGTCTCACCTTCGATAACCACATCACCACAACAGTCAGGAAATCCTTCTATGTGGCACACCTCATCACTAAGGGCTTTTCATCCAGAAAAAAGGAGGTCATTGTCCCACTGTACTCATCCCTCATTAGACCCATTATAGAATACAATGCCCGTTTGGTATGTACCTCTCAAGACATCTGCAACAACTGGAAAAGGCCACAGAAATACCTCACTAAAAGAATCACAGGCCTAAAGCAGATGCCCTACGCTGACCGCCTTAAAAAACTCCAGCTATACTCTGTCGCATATCGTCTACTCAGAGGCGATCTTTGCTTAACATACAAGGCCATGTCAAACCCAGAGCTGTTGGACATGCTACACTTAAAGAAATCCCAATCCCTCAGAGCCACACGCTCCAGGGATCTAAACTTTGTCATCACAATAAACAAAACATGCTGGAGGGATAGGTTCCTGACCCAGAGACTCCCCAGACTCTGGAATAGATTGCCCATAAATGTCAAGCAGAGTGCCTCTTTGGTCCTCTTCAAAAGGAACCTTGACGATTGGATGGGAGAAAGGAAATTCACCCCGGGAATCACGTCAGTCACCCTGCTAGACAGGGGTCCAGGGAAGTAAATAGTGTGAGAAGAAATAGCCAGGGAATTGTTATGGCTAGGCTTGTATAGGCCCTA
Organism: Protopterus annectens; assembly: GCF_019279795.1. Taxonomy (NCBI): domain Eukaryota; kingdom Metazoa; phylum Chordata; order Ceratodontiformes; family Protopteridae; genus Protopterus; species Protopterus annectens. Next base: position 1,335,763,122 of record NC_056726.1, read on the forward strand.
GGGCTGATAGCCCAGTACCAACCTATGAACCAATGAACCTATGAGACTCTAAGAGAATGCTTTTAAATGCAAACAAGTTATATGATTGACTCTTAGCAGGAAATCAGAACAAAAAAACACAACCAGATGCTTAACAATTGTATAAAATTCTACTTAATACCTCACACACAGTGAGTAAAATAAAAGTGCTACAAATAACTCAGAAATAAGCAAAAAAACAGTATACTTAATGTTATATATCTCAGATTCGTTAGCGCAGAGCCCTTCCTCTGACTTCCTCCGATTAGCTCAGTGTGAAATGGCAGAAACAGTCACAAGTTAACTTCTTAAGTAACAAAGCTGAAACCTGAAACAACTTTAAAAAAAGCTTGAAAGAACCAGTGAGGTGCGTATTCCAAGGCGTCGTCCAGGCAACCCCAGTCCACCAAAGACCACAAGAAATTCACTCTCACTGAAATGCTATACTGGCCTTGGCTTAGCTATGATGACCTGGGACATGTGCTCAGACACACAGCCTCTACTAACAAACAACCAGGCCCAAAACACAAGCTTGAGTATGGACAAAGCTAGACTACCAATACTACTTAGGTAGAAAATACTGCAGAAATGTTTAAACAGATAAAGGATCAAGGAGAATCTAGAGGATGCTTTTAAATGCAAACAAGTTATATGATACACTCCTGGCAGGAAATCAGAACAGAAAAACCCATCCAGATGCTTAACAATTGTAGAAAATTCTACTTAATACCTCACACACAGTGAGTAAAATAAAAGTGCTATAAATAACTCAGAAATAAGCAAAAAACAGGATTCTTAATGTTATATATCTGAAATTTGTTAGCTCAGAGCCCTTCTTCTGACTTCTTCCGATTTTCGCAGTGTGAAATGGCAGAAAAAGTCACAAGTTAACTTCTTAAGTAACAAAGTTGAAACCTGAAACAACTTTAAAAAAAGCTTGAAAGAACCAATGAGGTGCTTATTCCAAGGTGTAGTCTAGGCAACCCCAGTCAGCCAATGACCACAAAAAATTCACTCACACTGAAATGCTATACTGTCCTTGGCTAAGCTATGATGACCTGGGACATGTGCGCAGACACACAGTCTCTACTAACAAACAACCAGGCCTAAAACACAAGCCTGAGTATGGATAATGCTACACTACCAACACTACTTAGGTAGGAAAAAACTGCAGAAATGTTTAAACAAAGGCCTAAAGCAGATGCCCTATGCTGACCGCCTTAAAAAAACTCCAGCTATACTCTGTCGCATATCGTCTACTCAGAGGCTATCTCTGCTTAACATACAAGGCCATGTCAAACCCAGAACTGTTGGACATGCTACACTTAAAGAAATCCCAATCCCTCAGAGCCACACGCTCCAGGCATCTACACCTTGTCATCACAATAAACAAAACATGCTGGAGGGATAGGTTCCTGACCCAGAGACTCCCCAGACTCTGGAATAGATTGCCCATACATGTCAAGCAGAGTGCCTCTTTGTCCCTCTTCAAAAGGAACCTTGATGACTGGATGGGAGAAAGGAAATTCACCCCAGGGATCACGTCAGTCACCCTGCTAGACAGGGGTCCAGGGAAGTAAACAGTGCATAAAGAAATAGCCAGGGAATTGTTATGGTTAAGCTTGTATAGGCCCTAGGGCTGATAGCCTAGTACCAACCTATGAACCTATGAACCTAACCACATAAATGATCAAGGAGACTCTAGAGAATGCTTTTAAATGCAAACAAGTTATATGATACACTCCTAGCAGGAAATCAGAACAAACAAACCCAACCAGATGCTTAACTTCTTCTTCTTCTTCTTCTTCTTTTGGCTTTTCCTGGTTAGGGGTCACCACAGCGGACCATCTGTCTGCTCATGATTGGCAGTGCAGCTTTCTGGTGTCGAGTTGCCATCCCGGTGCCCAACCTTCCACAGAAGGCAAACACATGCACAGTCACACCTAAGGTCAATTTAGAGTTTCCAATCCACCTACAGCATGTCTTTCGGATGTGAGAGGAAACCGGGGCAGCTGGAAGAAACCCATGCGACCAAAGGGAGGACATGCAGACTCCGCACAGAAGTGACAATTGTAGAAAATTCTACTTAATACCTCACACACAGTGAGTAAAATAAAATTGCTATAAATAACTCAGAAATAAGCAAAAAACAGGATACTTAATGTTATACATCTCAGATTCGTTAGCTCAGAGCCCTTCCTCCGAATTCCACTGATTAGCTCAGTATGAAATGTCAGAAACAGTCACAAGTTAACTTATAAAGTTACAAATTTGAAACCTGAAAGAACATAAAAAAAAGCTTGAAAGGACCAATGAGATGCTTATTCCAAGGCGTAGTCCAGGCAAACCCAGTCAGACATTGACCACAAACAATTCAATCTCACTGAAATGTTATACTGGCCTTGGCTAAGCTATGATTACCTGGGACATGTGCAAAGACAAACAGCCTCTACTAACAAACAACCAGGCCCAAAACACAAGCCTGAGTATGGACAATGCTACACTACCAACACTACTTAGGTAGAAAAAACTGCAGAAATGTTTAAACAGATAAAGGATCAAGGAGACTCTAGAGAATGCTTTTAAATGCAAGCAAGTTATATGATACACTCATAGCAGGAAATCAGAACAAACAAACCCAACCAGATGCTTAACAATTGTAGAAAATTATACTTAATACCTAACACACACTGAGTAAAATAAAAGTGCTATAAATAACTCAGAAATAAGAAAAAACAGGATACTTAATGTTATTTATCTCAGATTCATTAGCTCAAAGCCCTTCCTCTGACTTCCTCTGAATAGCTCAGTGTAAAATGGCAGAAACAGTTACAAGTTAACTTCTTAAGTAACAAAGCTGAAACCTGAAACAATATTAAAAAAAGCATGAAAGAACCAATGAGGTGCTTATTCCAATGCATAGTCCAGGCAACCCCAGTCAGCCAATGACCACAAACAATTCACTCTCACTGAAATGCTATACTGGCCTTGGCAAAGCTATGATGACATGTGAAATCTGCTCAGAAACACAGCCTCTACTAACAAACAACCAGGCCCAAAACACAAGCCGGAGTATGGACAAAGCAAAACTACCAACACTACTTAGGTAGAAAAAACTGCAGAAATGTTTAAACAGATAAAGGATCAAGGAGACTCTAGAGAATGCTTTTAAATGCAAACAAGTTATATGATACACTCGTAGCAGGAAACCAGAACAAACAAACCCAACCAGTTGCTTAACAATTGCAGAAAGTTCTACGTAATACCTCACATACAGTGAGTAAAATGAAAGTGCTATAAATAACTCAGAAATCAGCAAAAAACAGGATACTTAATGTTATATATCTAAGATTCATTAGTTCAGAGCCCTTCCTCAAACTTCCTTCATTTAGCTCAGTGTGAAATGGCAGAAACAGTCACAAGTTAACTTCTTAACTAACAAAGTTGAAACCTGAAACAACTTTAAAAAAAGCTTGAAAGTACCAATGAGGTGCTTATTCCAAGGCGTAGTCCAGGCAACCCCAGTCAGCAAATGACCACAAAGAATTTACTCTTACTGAAATGCTATTCTGGCCTTGGATAAGCTATGATGACCTGGAACATGTGCTCAGACACACAGCATCTATTAACAAACAATCAGGCCCAAAACACAAGCCTGAGTATGGACAATGCAACACTACCAACACTACTTATGTATAAAAAACTGCAGAAATGTTTAAACAGATAAAAAATCAAGGAGACTCTAGAGAATGCTTTTAAATACAAATCAGTTATATGATACACTCCTGGCAGGAAATCAGAACAAACAAACCCAACCAGATGCTTAATTAAAGTAGAAAATTCTATTTAATACCTCAAACACAGTGAGTAAAATAAAAGTGATATAAATAACTCAGAAACAAGCAAAAAACAGGATACTTAATGTTATATATATCAGATTCGTTAGCTCAGAGCCCCTCCTCCGACTTCCTCCAATTAGCTCAGTGTGAAATGGCAGAAACAGTTACAAGTTAACTTCTAAAGTAACAAAGTTGAAACCTGAAACAACTTTAAAAAAATCTTGAAAGAACCAATGCGATACTTATTTCAAGGCGTAGTCCAGGCAACTCCGGTCAGCCAATGACAACAAACAATTCACTCTCACTGAAATGCTATACTGGCCTTGGCTAAGCTATGATGACCTGAGACATGTGCTCAGACAAACAGACTCTACTAACAAACAACCATGCCCAAAACACAAGCCTGAATATGGACAATGCTACACTACCAACACTAATTAGGTAGTGAAAACTGCAGAAATATTTAAAAAGATAAAGGATCTAGGAGACTATAGAGAATGCTTTTAAATGCAAACAAGTTATATGATACACTCCTAGCAGGAAATCAGAACAAAAAAACACAACCAGATGCTTAACAATTGTAGAAAATTCTACTTAATACTTCACACACAGTGAGAAAAATAAAAGTGCTATAAATAACTCAGAAATAAGCAAAAAAACAGGATACTTAATGTTATATATTTCAGATTCATTAGTGCAGAGCCCTTCCTCTGACTTCCTCCGATTAGCTCAGTGTGAAATGGCAGAAAGAGTCACAAGGTAAATTCTTAAGTAACAAAGCTGAAACCTGAAACAACTTTAAAAAAAGCTTGAAAGAACCAATGAGGTGCTTATTCCAAGGCGTAGTCCAGGCAACCCCAGTCAGCCAATGACCACAAAGAATTTTCTCATACTGAAATGCTATTCTGCCCTTGGCTAAGCCATGATGACCTGAGACATGTGCTCAGAGAAACAGCCTCTAAAAACAAACAACCAGGCCCAAAACACAAGCCTGAGTATGGACAAAGCTACATTACCAACCCTACATAGGTAGAAAAAAACTGCAGAAATGTTTAAACAGATAAAGGATCAAGGAGACTCTAGAGAATGCTTTTAAATGCAAACCAGTTACATGATACACTCCTAGCAGGAAATCAGAACAGACAAACCCAACCAGATGCTTAACAATTGTAGAAATTTCTACTTAATACCTCAAACACAGTGAGTAAAATAAAAGTGCTATAAATAACTCAGAAATAAGCAAAAAACAGGATACTTAATGTTATATATATCGGTTTCGTTAGCACAGAGCTCTTCCTCCGACTTCCTCCGATTAGCTCAGTGGGAAATGGTAAAAACAGTTATAAGTTAACTTCTAAAGTAACAAAGTTGAAACCTGAAACAACTTTTAAAAAAGCTTGAAAGAACCAATGAGATGCTTATTCCAAGGCGTAGTCCAGGCAACTCCAGTCAGCCAATGACAACAAATAATTCACTCTCACTGAAATGCTATACTGGCCTTGGCTAAGCTATGATGACCTGGGACATGTTTTCAGACACAAAGCCTCTACTAACAAACAACCAGGCCGAAAACACAAGCCTGAGTATGGACAATGCTACACTACCAACACTACTTAGGTAGAAAAAACTGCAGAAATGTTTAAACAGATAAAGGACCAAGGACTCATTCATAAGATAGAAGAGGTCACTTAAGGTTAATCATTTGTTAACTGAGGGGTGGAGCTAGGAACTAAACCTTCTATTTAAGGGGTAAAATAAAACATTTCTGAGCTTTACCAGAAAGGCTCATCCAGACTCTGCTACACTTTGCTGTGAAGGAAAGGTTAGTTTGCTTTTATTTTTTGTATTTTGTATATTTTAAATACTGTAGTTTGTTTTCTTTACCTTGTGTTTTACCTGCATTCTGCTTTAACATCATATTAAAACTTCAAAAGAGACCACAGCTCTCTCTCTCTTCTGAGTCAGGCAGAATTCTTTCTAGTTGCCTGCCTCTTATGTTAATCTGACCATATATCTCATTTCCTCTCTACTTTCAGTGGCTTGTGTGAGTAATCACTAAATCAAAAACCCCTCCCCTTCAACTATTTAAATTTATTGGCCATCCTACTGTATTCCATAGTACCAGAATACAAAAGTGACCACCCCTTTCAACCCATCTTGCTGTTTTAAAAATAGTAACTCTCCACTAAACCTTAACTTTTTAAACAGGTAAAACTTAATTTACCTACTTTCACGTATACCTTCTCTAGTGCACACTGCAGTGTGCATTTTTTTTTCATCTTACTTTTAAGCATCCCTTTGACTAGCACTTTCTCTAATACCTGCTGTAAAGCACTAGGAAGCCTTAAACTGATACAAGCACTCAACTCTCCTTGTTAATAAGGAGAAATTAATAGTAGGCACTAAACAGCCTATAATTGCAAAGTACCTTGCTAAGGTAAGGGAAAACAGCTCCTGTACATTACAAAAAAAAAAAAAAAAAAAAAAGCATCAAACCAGGCATGTCCAAGGGTCAGCTTCTGGTGATTTCTCCTGTCCACCTGGTGAATCTGGGCATAATGGGGCAATGCAGCAATTGCCTCATGTACACAGACAACCCTCTCCTCCTACCACCCAACACTACAACCTGTGAGAGATGCACTTACATAGCCAAAATGGAAGCAAAGCTCTCTCCACCCAAGATTGTGCTAGACAGTCAAGAGGAGAAGGTTAACACCCACACTACACCTCAAGCAACACATAGCCCTTCTAAACCCACACCACCAACACCCACATATAGCAACACTAAATCCATATATGCAGAGGCCCTTAACTGTAACCTGCCCAAGCAACAAGGACCTCTGAAACTGAAATGCAAACAAACACCAATCACAACCAAAGTGTTACATAGTTCAAAACACCTGTGTGCCACCCATCAACAGCCCCTAAGGCAAGACAATGTACCTAACACTTTAGTCATAGGGGACTCTATAGTCCGGCACACTGATGTCCCTCTCACCAGGTTGAACAAGGAGAAAATTACAGTCAGCTGCCTGTCGGGTGCCAGGATCCACCACATAACGCATGCACTCAAGTCACTCCACAACAAGTACAAATATGACTCTGTCATTGTCCATGTTGGAGTGAATGACTTGAGACGTACCTCCCTGGACTACATGAAAAGAGACATGGAAGAGCTCTCAGATCATGTGGCCCAGGTAGGTATGACCCTAGCCCTGAGTAGCATCCTGCCTTCGCCCAGAATGATACCGCAATATAAGGACAAAATGATTGACTTCAACAATTGGCTAAGCTTCTGGTGTCATTCAAAGGGGATCCAGTATCTGTCTGCCTGGGACGACATGATTGACAGACCACGATGCTTTGCCAGAGATGGTCTGCACTTGTCGCCTCTAGGATTCAGGTTACTGGCTAAGGTTCTTGCCACCCCTATAGTGCCTTTTTTAGGCAAAGTTCAAAGAACAAAACCACCACCATAACAGGTACAAGCATGCAAAATCTGAAGGTAATGCTACTCAATGTTAGAAGTCTAAACCTCAAAATGCACTCTCTCGAGGCACTCCTAAAAATGGAGAACATCGATATCTGTGCAGTAACTGAGACCTGGTTCAAGGCTCCAGAGAGCACCCCCTACAATACCAGGCTACAACTCTTACCACACTTTTCGGCCACCAAAGCAGGACCGAAACACTAAAGGTGGAGGAGTGTCAATATTCACCAAGGATATTCACACCACCAGGCTAGCTGCCCAACACAATGTGTCTGAAATTCTCCAGGTGCAACTAACACTAGGTAAGACTGCAATCCAAATTGTAGCTTGCTACAGATCCCCCACCATACCCCAAGATTCTCACTACACCTTTCTAAACATACTGGAAAATATTAAGATAGAACCAAACACCCCAATACTGGGTGATTTTAACTACCCTGCCATTAACTGGGAAAGCTACTCATGTACCAACACCTTTGCCCAACGGTTCTTGGAATTCATAAATTCCAATGCCCTGGATCAACTAATCCATAGTCCCACCAGGGGCTCCAATATCCTAGACCTGGTCATTACCAACATGGGAAATCGATGCTCTACACCTATGGTCACCCCCTCGTTAGTCACGTCTGACCATAAGCTAATCACCCTTAACATCCACATCCCACCCCCACCCCCCAATAAGGAAACCTCCATAAAAAACTTCTCCAAAGCCAACTTCATGCTACTCAAGTCAGAAGTGACAAACTTCATGACACCCATGCAGACGGGAGCTGAAAGTTCAACTGCTGAATCCTACACTAAGGCACTGTACGAGCACATCCACTCATGCATAAATTGTGCAATCCCAAATAGAACCAAGATGCTCTCATCCAAAAAAAAGGAAGCCAATCTGGTGGTCCCCTGCCATAAACAAACTTTACAACAAAAGGAAGAAACTGTTGCAGAAAAGAGAAAAATCCCAGGATGCAAAAAACTTCCTTACCAGCCTCAGTAAGAAACTGAGATCCCTCATAAAATCTTCCAAAGCTAGTTACGAAAATAAAATTGCCAAAGATTCCAAAGACAACAACAAGGCATTCTATAACTATGTCAAGAATCTAAATGGCAATGCTCAGATCTGCTCTGAGCTAAAACAGAATGGCATTAAATATACTGATCCCAAGGATATTGCCAATATCCTGGCAGATCGATTCAGTGCCAACTTCACCCCCAACTCACCCCCTAAATGGCCCATCTCAATACCAGAAGATTGCCAAATTCTGGTAATAACGGCCACACAGGTAAAAAACGCACTCTCCAAAGCTAAGAATACAGCATCCATGGGACCAGATGACATCCCGGGCTGTGTACTACATGAACTACAATATGAACTGGCACCTCACCTAAGTGTCATGTTTAATCATAGCCTCACCTCAAATTTCGTGCCCACTGAGTGGCGCACAGCTACAGTTATCCCACTCCACAAGGGGGGATCCACCTTGGATCCCAGAAACTACCGTCCCATCAGTCTGACAAGCCTTATCTGCAAGGCCATGGAGCGTATTATCATGAAACTTATAAACAAAGACATTGGCAACCTTCAAACTCTGGACCCCACCCAGTTTGGGTTCGTGAAGGGCCGATCTTGTCTCCTGAACTTGATTGACTTCTTCAAATCAGTCTCCAGAGCCATGGACAAGGGTAAGGTGGTCCACACAGCCTATCTAGACCTTGCCAAGGCCTTTGACACCATCCCCCACTCTGGAATCATAGATAAACTTACTAAGCTGGGCATTAATCCCTACGTCACCCAATGGGTTGCTAACTGGCTTACTGATAGAACCCACACTGTAAAAGTAGCCGACTCCAAATCCAGCTCCAGACAAGTGACAAGTGGAGTACCTCAGGGTTCAGTCCTGGGACCGCTCTTGTTTGGTATCTACTTCTCTGAAGTACAGGCCAACACTAAGGGACTCTGGATGACAAAGTTTGCAGATGACTGCAAACTGGGAGTTATTATTGAATCCCCAAATGATGTGGATACTCTACAAAAGGGCCTTACAGAAACAGATGCTTGGTGCCAGAGCCATGGGCTCAAGCTCAATGCCAAGAAATGTATAGTTATCCCCTTTGGGAAAAAACATGTATCCGTGAATTACCATATAGGTTGCAGTACACTAAACACCGAAAGTTTGATAAGAGACTTAGGGACACAGGTGGACAGTGGTCTCACCTTTGATAACCACATCGCCACAACAGTCAAGAAATCCTTCTATGTGGCACACCTCATCACTAAGGGCTTTTCATCCAGAAAAAAGGAGGTCATTGTCCCACTGTACTCATCCCTCATTAGACCCATTATAGAATACAATGCCCCATTTGGTATGTACCTCTCAAGACATCTGCAACAACTGGAAAAGGCCACAGAAATACCTCACTAAAAGAATCACAGGCCTAAAGCAGATGCCCTACGCTGACTGCCTTAAAAAACTCCAACTATACTCTGTCGCATATTGTCTACTCAGAGGCGATCTTTGCTTAACATACAAGGCCATGTCAAACCCAGAGCTGTTGGACATGCTACACTTAAAGAAATCCCAATCCCTCAGAGCCACACACTCCAGGGATCTAAACTTTGTCATCACAATAAACAAAACATGCTGGAGGGATAGGTTCCTGACCCAGAGACTCCCCAGACTCTGGAATAGATTGCCCATACATGTCAAGCAGAGTGCCTCTTTGGTCCCCTTCAAAAGGAACCTTGATGATTGGATGGGAGAAAGGAAATTCACCCCGGGGATCACGACAGTCACCCTGCTAGACAGGGGTCCAGGGAAGTAAATAGTGTGGGAAGAAATAGCCAGGAAATTGTTATGGCTAGGCTTGTATAGGCCCGAGGGCTGATAGCCTAGTACCAACCTATGAACCTATGAACCTATGAGACTCTAGAGAATGCTTTTAAATGCAAACAAGTTATATGATTGACTCCTAGCAGGAAATTAGAACAAAAAAACCCAACCAGATGCTTAACAATTGTATAAAATTCTACTTAATACCTCACACACAGTGAGTAAAATAAAAGTGCTACAAATAACTCAGAAATAAGCAAAAAAACAGTATACTTAATGTTATATATCTCAGATTCATTAGCACAGAGCCCTTCCTCTGACTTCCTCCGATTAGCTCAGTGTGAAATGGCAGAAACAGTCACAAGTTAACTTCTTAAGTAACAAAGCTGAAACCTGAAACAACTTTAAAAAAAGCTTGAAAGAACCAATGAGGTGCTTATTCCAAGGCGTAGTCCAGGCAACCCCAGTCCACCAAAGACCACAAGAAATTCACTCTCACTGAAATGCTATACTGGCCTTGGCTTAGCTATGATGACCTGGGACATGTGCTCAGACACACAGCCTCTACTAACAAACAACCAGGCCCAAAACACAAGCTTGAGTATGGACAAAGCTAGATTACCAATACTACTTAGGTAGAAAAAACTGCAGAAATGTTTAAACAGATAAAGTATCAAGGAGAATCTAGAGAATGCTTTTAAATGCAAACAAGTTATATGATACACTCCTGGCAGGAAATCAGAACAAAAAAACCCATCCAGATGCTTAACAATTGTAGAAAATTCTACTTAATTTTTATTTTTTATTTTTTATTTATTTTACATTTGTTAACCGGGCTAGTCTGGCTGGATACATGTCCATTTTCAGCAGAGGCCCGAGGAGAAAAGCTCCATTATGTACTAGTCAACTTACAATACAAAGATTTAAACAATCAAATAACAAATATCAATACCAAAACCTGAAGCAGGCCAATTATATAAACATAATAGCAAATAAAAAAAGATCAAATTTTATTATGTAGTTTAGTGAGATGCTGAGGGATTAATAAACAGGAAAATAAAGAGTGAGAGGCAATCTTCTTGAATGATTGCTAGAGTAAGACTGCTAGTAAATGCAGAAGTCTGGTAATAGACTGTCATATGGAGAGAAAAATATAAATATAAATTTAAATATAAATTGCCTATGTAGAAATGAGAGTAGAAAAAAAAGTTGTGGCAGGGTACTAGAAAAAGGTAGGGGATAAACATATAAGAGATAAGTAGAAAGGTAGTAAAAGAAATAGATGACAAGATGTAACGAAAGGAAGAGAAAAGAAATGTTAAAAGTGGGTCAGTAGAGGCATAATTAATGGTAGGGAAGCAACTAGTTGCATTGAAGGGGGGGCTAGAAGAGGATAAATCATTGGTGAGCTCAGTCAGGATTAGTGCATGGGCATAGCCAGTGTGTTTGTAGATGGTTTCTTATTTTTTTTTTTGAAAAGGTGAGGAGAGATTAGGGTGGTCAGGTCTATGGGGAGTTTATTCCAATAAGATCCTACAGTGTTGGCAAATAAGGAGTCACCTGCTTTATTGTGGGATTTGAGAGTAGTTACTAGAAGCTTCCTGGCAGAGCGAAGGGAAGTAAGATTTTTGTATGGGGTGATGAGGTTATTTAGTATGGGTGTATTGGAGGGGTAATGTAGAATTTTAAAAGTTAAGACTAATTGATGTAGAAGTATTATATTCTGAAGTTCTAGCCAATTTAGTTGTTTTAGATTGAGACAGTGATGTGTGCGGAATGGGGAACCTGTGGCAAACCTGGCAATACTGTGGTATGCTGTGTTGAGTTTTTGAAGGTTAGCTTTAGAGAGGTTGATAAATGATGGAGAGGCATACAATAGAGTGGAGAGAAGGTGAGTTTGGGCAAGAGACACTCTGGTAGTAGCAGTAAGAAAGGGTTTTAGTCTATACAGGGCACCTATTTTTTTATTAACAGTCTTGATGGTCAGATCTATGTGGTAGTCAAAGCTTAGCTGGTTGTCTATTGTGACGCCCAGTAGTTTAGTGGAACTATCTGGAGTAATGGTAGTGCCATTACAGGACACAATGGAAAATGAGATAGGGGCAGATTTAAGGGTGGGGGTGAATAGTAGCAATTTGGTTTTTTTGGGATTGAGGAGGAGACAGATATGTTGGAACCATTTTTCTGCTGCTGTAAATACATTCTGGGTGTAGGAGTGAAGTTTTCAGGAGATGAAGCAGAACAGATGAGAGTAGAATCATCTGCATATTGTATACAAGTGGATGTTGGGAGCGAAGTGGGTAGGTTGTTTATGAATATGGAGAAAAGGAGGGTCCTAGGATAGAGCCTTGTGGGACACCGATGGTGACAGGGAGCTGAGAGGATAGATGACTATCCCAGAGGACTGCTTGTTTTCTATCTTTCAAATAAGAGTCGAACCACTGTAGTGCTAATGCATCAAGTGAGAGGGATTTTAAAGTATCTAGGAGAAGTTTATGGTTAACCATGTCAAAAGCTTTTGAGAGGTCAAGGAAAAGTGCAGAGGAGTAGAGGTTGTTATTGCGGTTTTTGTTGATCACGTCTGTGAAAGAGAGAAGGGCAGTGGAAGTACTGTGGTGGGGCCTAAAACCATGTTGTGAGTCTACGAGTAGATTATTTTGTAAGAGATGATATAAGAATTGATGGTGAATGCAACGTTCCATAATTTTAGCTAGTGGAGACAGAAGGGCTATTGGGGAAATTAGAAAGTTCATTGGAGTTGCCTCCTTTGTGGAGGGGAATGATATGGGAGATTTTCCAGCAGGAGGGGATAGTGGATTCTGTTATAGTTCTGTTAATTAATATGGAGACTGGGTAAGCTAATTCATGTGCAGCTAGTTGTAGATATACAGCTGGTAGTTTGTCGGCTGAAGGGGTGCAAGGTTTAAGTTTAGAGAGTAACTTACATATGTAGGTAGTGGAGACTGTATTAAATTTTAGTGTAGAGGTGCTGTTTAGAGAAGGGGTTATTTGAGGGGAGAGGGGGGGAGTCATGGTGTTAGCTAGAGAGGTGACTGTTTCAGAGAAGAAGTTGTTGAAAGTATTGGCTATTATATTGGGTTGGGTCTGAGCTAGGCTAGCTGGTGTAGGCGTTTTGGTGTTCCCTGGATGGAGCAGTTTATTGATACCTGACCAGAAGTGTTTGGGGTTTTGATTTTTGTGTTGTTGATACTGAAGGTAGTAGTTTTTTTTTATCCAGGAGGGTAAGTTTCTTAGTTGTATTTCTCAGGTATTTGTAGTTTTGATGGTCAGATGGGTTTTTAGTGGCTCTCCATTTTGTCCACAACTTATTTCTATCTAGCATTGTTTGTTTGTTTTTTTTGGAAAGCCAGGGGGCTGCTTTAGAGCCTATTCTAATTATTCGGGATGGTGCATGATGTTGGAGAATTTTTAGGAAGGTGTTGTTGAAATAGGTAACTGCTTGATCAATTGGGAGGTGTTTTAGAGCCGACCAGTTATATTCTTTGAGTTCATTACGGAAAGAAGATAGGTTAAAATTAGTTTTGTTGTGTACAGTACGAAAAGTAGCTTGTTTGGGATTGTTGTATTTTTGTTTAGAGATGTAGGTTAGGAGATGATCGCTGATATTGTCAGGGAGTGTTCCAGTTTTATAAGAGAGGGGATTGTTGTTGATTAGTATCCAGTCTAGAATAGATAGTTTATTGGTAGATTTGTGTATTCTAGTAGGGGTGTTTATAGTTTGTTGAAAGTTAAGAAGGTTAATGTGAAGGGTCGGTTTGGGTGAAATACAGGAGTTCCAATCAATATTAAAGTCTCCTAAGATAATGGTTTCCTGAGGGAAGCTGCTGGAGACCCAGCTAAGAATATTTTCTAGTGTATTTGAGTTATTGCCTGGAGGGATGTAGGAGCATATTATGTAAATGGCTTTTTTTTTATTCACTTGGAGTTTGGTACAGAGTATTTCAGCTTGCTTGGGGAGGGGGGCTGGGAGTCAGTTAAGGTTACCTGTAGTTGGGATTTGTAAAGTAAGGCCACTCCTCCGCCCTTTTTGTTAAGGCGGTCTTGCCTTAGGGTACTATAACCTGGGGGAGTGAATTTGTTGTCTTTAGTACCTGGTTTAAGCCATGTTTCAGTGAGACAGAGAATATCAAAGGCATAGAGGTCAATTAAAGCATGGAGTTGAGTGATTTTATTGTTGATACTACGAATATTTAGGTGAGCTATAGAGAGGGAGTCATTAGAGAAAGGAGAATTGAGATTGTTGGCAGTATGGTTAGAAGTGGTGTGGGTAAGAGGATTGTTGGGGCCAGGGTTGGGGTGGATGTCCCCGTATATACCTCACACACAGTGAGTAAAATAAAAGTGCTATAAATAACTCAGAAATAAGCAAAAAACAGGATTCTTAATGTTATATATCTCAGATTCGTTAGCTCAGTGCCCTTCTTCCGACTTCCTCCGATTTGCTCAGTGTGAAATGGCAGAAACAGTCACAAGTTAACTTCTTAAGTAACAAAGTTGAAACCTGAAACAACTTTAAAAAAATCTTGAAAGAACCAATACGGTGCTTATTCCAAGGCATAGTCCACGCAACCCCAGTAAGCCAATGACCACAAAAAATTCACTCACACTGAAATGCTATACTGTCCTTGGCTAAGCTATGATGACCTGGGACATGTGCTCAGACACACAACCTCTACTAACAAACAACCAGGCCTAAAACACAAGCCTAAGTATGGACAATGCTACACTACCAACACTACTTAGGTAGAAAAAGACTGCAGAAATGTTTAAACACAGGCCTAAAGCAGATGCCCTACGCTGACCGCCTTTAAAAACTCCAGCTATACTCTGTCGCATATCGTCTACTCAGAGGCGATCTCTGCTTAACATACAAGGCCATGTCAAACCCAGAACTGTTGGACATGCTACACTTAATGAAATCCCAATCCCTCAGAGCCACATGCTCCAGGGATCTAAACCTTGTCATCACAATAAACAAAACATGCTGGAGGGATAGATTCCTGACCCAGAGACTCCCCAGACTCTGGAATAGATTGCCCATACATGTCAAGCAGAGTGCCTCTTTGTCCCTTTTCAAAAGGAACCTTGATGATTGGATGGGAGAAAGGAAATTCACCACAGGGATCACGTCAGTCACCCTGCTAGACAAGGGTCCAGGGAAGTAAATAGTGTGTAAAGAAATAGCCAGGGAATTGTTATGGTTAGGCTTGTATAGGCCCTTGGGCTGATAGCCTAGTACCAACCTATGAACCTATGAACCTATGAACCTAAACAGATAAAGGATCAAGGAGACTCTAGAGAATGCTTTTAAATGCAAACAAGTTATATGATACACTCCTAGCAGGAAATCAGAACAAACAAACCCAACCAGATGCTTAACTCATTACATCCGAGTGATGCCTCCAGGTGCATCTGCAGTTACCTCCTACTGCGCCTCTAGGCATCAAATATTGCTTGTACATATTTGCATTAATAATTCCAAAACTATGCTACATACAAGGTATCAGAATGTTTTATCTTCAAGCATACATGATGGCAAACACAATTGTATTGATATCTGACCTATGTTAATGACTGTTTGTTAAAATTGTAAGGTGATAACTTCATTTTTTAAAGGCTGAAGCCACGCCCACTGGGAGTTAAAGGTACACACTCAAAAGAGCTGTACTGGAGGGAATGAGTTAACTTCTTCTTCTTCTTCTTCTTCTTCTTCTTCTTCTTCTTCTGCTTCTTCCTTCGGCTTTTCCCGGTTAAGGGTCGCCACAGCGGATCATCTGTCTGCTCATGATTGGCAGTGGAATTTTCTGGTGTTGAGTTGCCAGCCCAGTGTCCAACCTTCCACAGAAGGCAAACACATGCACACTCACACCTAAGGCCAATTTACAGTGTCCAATCCACCTACAGCATGTCTTTCAGATGTGGGAGGAAATCGGGGCACCTGGAGGAAACCCATGCGACCAAAGGGAGGACATGCAGACTCCGCACAGAAGTGACAATTATAAAAAATTCTACTTAATACCTCACACAGAGTGAGTAAAATAAAAGTGCTATAAATAACTCAGAAATAAGCAAAAAAAAGGATACTTAATGTTATATATCTAAGATTCATTAGCTCAGAGCCCTTCCTCCAACTTCCTCCGATTAACTCAGTGTGAAATGGCAGAAACAGTCACAAGTTAACTTCTTAAGTAGCAAAGTTGAAGCCTGAAACAACTTTAAAAAAAGCTTGAAAGAACCAATGAGGTGCCTATTCCCAGGCGTAGTCCAGGCAACCCCAGTCAGCCAATGACCACAAACAATTCACTCTCACTGAAATGCTATATTGGCCTTGGCTAAGCTATGATGACCTGGGACATGTGCTCAGACAGACAGCCTCTACTAACAAACAACCAGGCCCAAAACACAAGCCTGAGTATGGACAATGCTACACTACCAACACTACTTAGGTAGAAAAAACTGCAGAAATGTTTGAACAGATAATGGATCAAGGAGACCCTAAAGAATGCTTTTAAATGCAAACAAGTTATATGATACACTCCTAGCAGGAAATCAGAACAAACAAACCCAACCCAACCAGATGCTTAACAATTGTAGAAAATTCTACTTAATACCTCACACACAGTGAGTAAAATAAAAGTGCTATAAATAACTCAGAAATTAGCAAAAAACAGATAATTAATGTTATATATCTCAGATATGTTAGCTCAGAGCCCTTCCTCTGACTTCCTTCGATTAGCTCAATGTGAAATGGCAGAAACAGTTACAAGATAACTTCTAAAGTAACAAAGTTGAAACCTGAAACAACTTTAAAAAAAGCTTGAAAGAACGAATGAGATGCTTATTCCAAGGCATAGTCCAGGCAACTCCAGTCAGCCAATGACAACAAACAATTCATTCTCACTGAAATGCTATACTGGCCTTGGCAAAGCTATGATGACATGTGACATGTGCTCAGACACACAGACTCTACTAACAAACAACCAGGCCCAAAACACAAGCCTGAGTATGGACAATGCTACACTACCAACACTACTTAGGTAAATAAACTGCAGAAATATTTAAACAGATAAAGGATCAAGGGAATTCTAGAAAATGCTGTTAAATGCAAACAAGTTATATGATAGACGCCAAGCAGGATATCAGAACAAACAAACCCAGCAAGATGCTTAACAATTATAGAAAATTCTATTTAATACCTCACACACAATGAGTAAAATAAAAGTGCTATAAATAACTCAGAAATAAACAAAAAACAGGATACTTAATGTTATATATCTCAGCTTCGTTAGCTCAGAGCCCTTCCTCCAACTTCTTCCGATTAACTCAGTGTGAAATGGCAGAAAAAGTCATAAGTTAACTTCTTAAGTAACAAAGTTGAAACCTGAAACAACTTTAAAAAAAAAGCTTGAAAGAATCAATGAGGTGCTTATTCCAAGGTGTAGTCCTGGCAACCCCAGTCAGCCAATGACCACAAACAATTCACTCTCCCTGAAATGCTATAGTGGCCTTGGCTAAACTATGATGACCTGGGACATGTGCTCAGACACACAGCCTCTACTAACAAAGAACCAGGCCCAAAACACAAGCCTGAGCATGAACAATGCTACACTACCAACACTACTTAAGTATAAAAAACTGAAGAAATGTTTAAAAAGATAAAGGATCAAGGAGACTCTACAGAATGCTTTTAAATGCAAACAAGTTATATGATATACTCCTAGCAGGAATTCAAAACAAACAAACCCAAGCAGATACTTAACAATTGTAGAAAATTCTACTTAATACCTCACACACAGTGAGAAAAATGAAAGTGCTATAAATAACTCAGAAATAAGCAAAAACAGGATACTTAATGTTATATATCTCAGATTCGTTACCTCAGAGTACTTCCTCCGACTTCCTCCGATTAGCTCAGTGTGAAATGGCAGAAACAGTCACACGTTAACTTCTTAAGTAACAAATTGAAACCTGAAACAACTTTAAAAAAAAGCTTGAAAGAACCAATGTGGTGCTTATTCCAAGGCGTAGCTCAGGCAACCCCAGTCAGCCAATGACCACAAACAATTCACTCTCACTGAAATGCTATACTGGCCTTGGCTAATCTATGATGACCTGGGACATGTGCTCAGACACACAGCCTCTACTAGCAAACAACTGAGTATGGACAATGCTACACTACCAACCCTACTTAGGTAGAAAAAAACTGCAAAATGTTTAAACAGATAAGGGATGAAGGAGACTCTTGAGAATGCTTTTAAATGCAAACAAGTTATATGATACACTCCTACCAGGAAATCAGAACAAACAATCCCAACCAGACGCTTAACAATTGTTGAAAATTCTACTTAATTCCTCACACACAGTAAGTAAAATAAAAGTTTTATAAATAACTCAGAAATAAGCAAAAAACAGGATTCTTAATGTTATATATCTCACATTTGTAAGCTCAAAGCCCTTCCTCCAACTTCCTCCAATTAGATCAGTGTGAAATGGCAGAAAAAGTCACAGGTTAACTTCTTAAGTAAAAAATTTGAAACCTGAAATCACTTTAAAAAAAGCTTGAAAGAACCAGTGAGGTGCTTATTCCAAGGCATAGACCAGGCAATCCCAGTCAGCCAATGACCACAAACAATTCCTCTTACTGAAATTCTATACTGGCCTTGGATAAGCTATGATGACCTGGGATATGCGGTCAGACACACAGCCTCTACTAACAAACAACCAGGCCCAAAACACAAGCCTGAGTATGGACAATGCTACACTACCAACACTACTTAGGTAGAAAAAAACTGCAGAAATGTGTAAACAAATAAAGGATCAAGGAGACTCTAGAGAATGTTTAAAAATGCAAACAAGTTATATGATACACTCCTAGCAGGAAATCAGAACAAACAAACCCAACCCAACCACATGCTTAACAATTGTAGGAAATTCTACTTAATACCTCACACACAGTGAGTAAAATAAAAGTGCTATAAATAACTCAGAAATAAGCAAAAACAGATAATTACTGTTATATATCTCAGATTCGTTAGCTCAGAGCCCTTCCTCCAACTTCCTCCGACTAGCTAAGTGTGAAATGGCAGAAACAGTTACAAGTTAACTTTATAAGTAACAAAGTTAAAACCTGAAACAACTTTAAAAAAATCTTGAAAGAACCAATGAGTTGCTTATTCCAAGGTGTAGTCCAGGCAAGCCCAGTCAGCCAATGACCACAAAACAATTCACTCTCACTGAAATGCTATACTGGCCTTGGCTAAGCTATGATGACCTGCGACATGTGCTCAGACACACAGCCTCTACTAACAAAAAAACAGGCCAAAAACACAAGCCTAAGTATGGACAATACTACACTACCAATACTACTTAGGTAGAAAAAAACGCAGAAATGTTTAAACAGATAAAGGATCAAGGAGACTCTACAGAATGCTTTTAAATGCAAACCAGTTATATGATACACTCCTAGCAGGAAATCAGAACAAACAAACCCAACCAGATGCTTAACAACAGTAGAAAATTCTACTTAATACCTCACACACAGTGAATAAAGTAAAAGTGCTACAAAATAACTCAGAAATAAGCAAAAAACAGGATACTTAAAGTTATATATATCAGAATCGTTGGCACAGAGCCCTTCACTCGACTTCTTCCGATTAGTTCAGTGTGAAATGGCAGAAACAGTTACAAGTTAGCTTCTAAAGTAACAAAGTTGAAACCTGAAAAAACTTTAAAAAAAGCTTGAAATAACGAATAAGATGCGTATGCCAAGGCGTAGTCTAGGCATCTCCAATCAGCCAATGACAACAAACAATTCACTCTTACTGAAATGCTATACTGGCCTTGGCTAAGCTATGATGAACTGGGACATGTGCTCAGGCACCCAGCCTCTACTAATAAACAACCAGGCCCAAAACACAAGCCTGAGTATGGGCAATGCAGCACTACCAACCCTACTTAGGTAGAAAAAACTGCAGAAATGTTTAAACAGATAAAGGATCAAGGAGACTCTATAGAATGCTTTTAAATGCAAACAAGTTATATGATATACTCCTAGCAGGAAATCAGAAAAAAAAAACAACTAGATGCTTAACAATTGTAGAAAATTCTACTTAATACCTCACACACAGTGAATAAAGTAAAAGTGCGACAAAATAACTCAGAAATAAGCAAAACACAGGATACTTAATGTTATATATCTCAGATTCCTTGGCTCAGAGCCCATCCTCCGACTTCCTCCGATTAACTCAGTGTGAAATGGCAGAAACAGTTACAAGTTAACCTCTTAAGTAACAAGGTTGAAACCTGAAACAACTTTAAAAAAAGCTTGAAAGAACCAATGAGGAGCTTATTGCAAAGCGTAGTCCAGGCAACCGCAGTCAGCCAATGACCACAAACAATTCACTCTCACTGAAATGTTATACTGGCCTTGGCTAAGCTATGATGACCTGGGACATGTGTTCAAACACACAGCCTCTATTAACAAACAACCAGGCCAAAAACACAAGCCTGAGTATGGACAATACTACACTACCAACACTACTTAGGTAGTGAAAATTGCAGAAATGTTTAAACAGATAAAGGATCAAGGAGACTCTAGAGAATGCTTTTAAATGCAAACAAGTTATATGATACACTCCTAGCAGGAAATCAGAACAAAAACACCCAACCAGTTGCTTAACAATTCTAGAAAATTCTACGAAATACCTCACACACAGTGAGTAAAATAAAAGTCCTATAAATAACTCAGAAATAAACAAAAAAACAGGATACTTAATGTTAGATATCTCAGATTTATTAGCTCAGAGCCCTTCCTCTGACTTCCTCTGAATACCTCAGTGTGAAATGGCAAAAACAGTTACAAGTTAACTTCTTAAGTAACAAAGCTGAAACCTGAAACAACATTAAAAAACACTTGAAAGAACCAATGAGGTGCTTATTCCAAGGTGTAGTCCTGGCATCCCCAGTCAGCCAATGACCTCAAACAATTCACTCTCCCTGAAATGCTATACTGGCCTTGCCTAAACTATGATGACCTGGAACATGTGCTCAGACACACATCCTCTACTAGCAAACAACCAGGCCCAAAACACAACCTGAGTATGAACAATGATACACTACCAACACTACTTAAGTAGAAAAAAATGCAAAAATGTTTAAACAGATAAAGGATCAAGGAGACTAAAGAGAATGCTTTTAAATGCAGACAAGATATATGATACACTTGTAGCAGGAAATCTGACAAATAAACCCATCCAAATGTTTAACAATTGTAGAAAATTCTACTTAATACCTCACACAAAGTATGTAAAATAAAAGTGCTATAAATAACTCAGAAATAAGCAAAAAACAGGATACTTAATGTTATATATCTCAGATTCATTAGCTCAGAGAACTTCCTCCAACTTCCTCCGATTAGCTAAGTGTGAAATGGCAGAAACAGTCCCAAGTTAACTTCTTAAGTAACAAAGTTGAAACCTGAAACAACTTTAAAAAAAGCTTGAAAGAACCAATGAGGTGCTTATTCCAAGGCGTAGTCCAGGCAACCCCAGTCAGCCAATGACCACAAACAATTCACTCTCACTGAAATGCTATACTGGCCTTGGCTAAGCTATGATGACCTGGGACATGTGCTCAGACATACAGCCTCTTCTAACAAACAACCAGGCCAAAAATACAAGCCTGAGTGTGGACAATGCTACACTACCAACACTACTTAGGTAGAAAAAACTGCAGAAATGTTTAAACAGATAAAGGATCAAGGAGACTCCAGAGAATGCTTTTAAATGCAGACAAGTTATATGATACACTCCTAGCAGGAAATCAAACAAACAAAGCCATCCAAATGCTTAACAATTGTAGAAAATTATACTTAATACCTCACACACAGAGAGTAAAATAAAATTGCTATAAATAACTCAGAAATAAGCTAAAAACAAGATACTTAATTTTATATATCTCAGATTCATTCGCTCAGAGCCCTTCCTCCAACTTCCTGTGATTAGCTAAGTGTGAAATGGCAGAAACAGTCCCAAGTTAACTTCTTAAGTAACAAAGTTGAAACCTGAAACAACTTTAAAAAAAGCTTGAAAGAACCAATGAGGTGCTTATTCCAAGGCGTAGTCCAGGCAACACCAGTCAGCCAGTGACCACAAACAATTCACTCACACTGAAATGCTATACTGGCCTTGGCTAAGCTATGATGACCTGGGACATGTGCTCAGACATACAGCATCTACTAACAAACAACCAGGCCCAAAGCACAAGCCTGAGTGTGGACAATGCTACACTACCAAGACTACTTAGGTAGAAAAAACTGCACAAATGTTTAAACTGAAAAAGGACCAAGGAGACTCTAGAGAATGCTTTTAAATGCAAACAAGATATATTATACACTCCTAGCAGGAAATCAGAACAAACAAACACAACAAGATGCTTAACAATTGTAGAAAATTCTACTTAATATCTCACACACGGTGAGTAAAATGAAAGTGCTATAAACTCAGAAATAAGCAAAAAACAGGATACTTAATGTTATATATCTCAGATTCGTTACCTCAGAGTACTTCTTTCGACTTCCTCCGATTAGCTCAGTGTGAAATGGCAGAAAAAGTCACAAGTTAACTTCTTAACTAACAAATTGAAACCAGAAACAACATTAAAAAAAGCTTGAAAGAACCAATGAGGTGCTTATTCCAAGGCGTAGTCCAGGCAACCCTAGTCAGCCAATGACCGCAAACAATTCACTCTCACTGAAATGCTATACTCTCCTTGGCTAAGCTATAATGACCTGGGACATGTGCTCAGACACACAGCCACTATTAACAAACAACCAGGCATAGAACACAAGCTTGAGTATGGAAAATGCTACACTACCAACACTACTTAGGTAGAAAAAACTGCAGAAATGTTTAAACCGATAAAGGATCAAGGAGACCCTAGAGAATGCTTTTAAATGCAAACAAGTTATATGATACACTCCTACCAGGAAATCAGAACAAACAAACCCAACCAGATGCTTAACAATTGTTGAAAATTCTACTTAATACCTCACACACAGTGAGTAAATTAAAAGTGTTATAAATAACTCAGAAATAAGCAAAAAACAGGATTCTTAATGTTATATATCTCACATTCGTTAGCTCAAAGCCCTTCCTCCAACTTCCTCTAATTAGATCAGTGTGAAATGGCAGAAAAAGTCACAGGTTAACTTCTTAAGTAAAAAATTTGAAACCTGAAATCACTTTAAAAAAAGCTTGAAAGAACCAGTGAGGTGCTTATTCCAAGGCGTAGTCCAGGCAATCCCAGTCAGCCAATGACCACAAACAATTCCCTCTTACTGAAATTCTATACTGGCCTTGGATAAGCTATGATGACCTGGGACATGCGGTCAGACACACAGCCTCTACTAACAAACAACCAGGCCCAAAACACAAGACTGAGTATGGACAATGCTACACTAACAACACTACTTAGGTAGAAAAAAACTGCAGAAATGTGTAAACAAATAAAGGATCAAGGAGACTCTAGAGAATGTTTAAAAATGCAAACAAGTTATATGATACACTCCTAGCAGGAAATCAGAACAAACAAACCCAACCCAACCACATGCTTAACAATTGTATAAAATTCTACTTAATACCTCACACACAGTGAGTAAAATAAAAGTGCTATAAATAACTCAGAAATAAGCAAAAACAGATAATTACTGTTATATATCTCAGATTCGTTAGCTCAGAGCCCTTCCTCCAACTTCCTCCGACTAGCTAAGTGTGAAATGGCAGAAACAGTTACAAGTTAACTTTATAAGTAACAAAGGG